>NC_069504.1:193356549-193391549 GCF_027579735.1 Bombina bombina | reverse complement strand
AAATTAATCATTATTCGGCTATGGAGCTGTACTCCCAAACAGAGAGAAGAGAGAAAAGCGAGTGATATATATAACTATATATATATATATATATATATATATATATATATATATATATATATATATAATTTGTTTCCGTTTTTTAATGTGCCCCCCTGATTAAACACTGGCCCCACCTTGGCCCCCCCAGTAAAATTTGTCTAGAACCTCCAGGGGCTGGCAAATTGTAAAAGTAAATTTGAAATTTGCCAAAAAAAATCTACTGCTTATTTAAAATTTAGAGAAAGTGCTATTGCATTGTCTATTTTATTATGTACTTGTTGATTACACAACTCTACTGTATTTAATTGTCCTTTAATACCAAACATACGGCCAGATTACGAGTTTTTGTCGGTAAGGCTGTGCGGTGCTAACGCTCCTTTTTTTCTTACCGCTCACTTAAGACAACGCTGGTATTACGAGTTTTCTGCAAGCCGGCAATAGCCTCAGGAAAGTGAGCGTTGAGCAAAATTTAGCTCCACATCTCACCTCAATACCAGCGTTGCTTACGGTAGCGGTAAGCTGGCAAAACGTGCTCGTGCACGATTTCCCCATAGGAAACAATGGGGCTGAGCTGGCTGAAAAAAAAACTAACACCTACAAAAAAGCAGCGTTCAGCTCTTAACGCAGCCCCATTGTTTCCTATGGGAAAATGAAATTTATGTCTGCACCTAACACCCTAAAATGAACCCCGAGTCTAAACACCCCTAATCTTACACTTATTAACCCCTAATCTGCCGCCCCCACTATCGCTGACACCTACATTATATTATTAACCCCTAATCTGCCGCTCCGGACGCCGCCGCCACCTACATTATACTTATGAACCCCTAATCT
This sequence comes from Bombina bombina, assembly GCF_027579735.1. Classification (NCBI taxonomy): domain Eukaryota; kingdom Metazoa; phylum Chordata; class Amphibia; order Anura; family Bombinatoridae; genus Bombina; species Bombina bombina. The sequence continues at coordinate 193,390,673 of NC_069504.1, read as the reverse complement.
ACTGCCCCCAACATCGCCGACACCTACATTATATTTATTAACCCCTAATCTGCCCCCCCAATGTCACCGCAACTATATTAAATTTATTAACCCCTAATCTGCCGCCGACAACGTCGCCGCCACTATAATAAAGTTATTAACCCCTAAACCTAAGTCTAACCCTAACCCTAACACCCGCTAACTTAAATATAATTTAAATTAAACAAAATAAATTTAACATAATTAAATTAAATACATTAATCCTATTTAAAACTAAATACTTACCGATAAAATAAACCCTAAGCTAGCTACAATATAACTAATAGTTACATTGTAGCTAGCTTAGGATTTATATTTATTTTACAGGCAACTTTGTATTTATTTTAACTAGGTACAAAAGCTATTAAATAGTTATTAACTATTTAATAACTACCTAGCTAAAATAAGTACAAAATTACCTGTAAAATAAACCCTAACCTAAGTTACAATTACATCTAACATTACACTATCATTAAACTAATTACCTAAACTACCTACAATTAATTACAATAAAATTAAATAAACTAAATTACGAGAAAAAAAAAACACACTAAATTACAGGGAAAAAAAACAAGAATTTTAACACCTAATCTAATCCCCCTAATAAAATAAAAAAGCCCCCCAAAATAATAAAATTCCCTACCCTATACTAAATTACAAATAGCCCTTAAAAGGGCCTTTTGCGGGGCATTGCCCCAAAGTAATCAGCTCTTTCACCTGTAAAAAAAATACAATACCCCCCAACATTAAAACCCACCACCCACACACCCAACCCTACTCTAAAACCCACCCAATCCTCAATTAAAAAACCTAACACTAACCCCCTGAAGATCACCCTACCTTGAGATGTCTTCACCCAGCCGGGCACACGTGGACCTCCAGAGGGGCAGAAGTCTTCATCCGATCCGGGAAGAAGAGGTCCTCCAAGCGGCAGAAGTCTTAATCCAGACGGCATCTTCTATCTTCATCCTTCCGGAGCGGGTCCATCTTCAAGACATCCGACGCGGAGCATCCTCTTCATCCGACGGCCAACGACTAAATGACTGGTCCTTTAAGTGACGTCATCCAAGATGGCGTCCCTTGAATTCCGATTGGCTGATAGAATCCTATCAGCCAATCGGAATTAAGGTAGGAAAAATCCTATTGGCTGATGCAATCAGCCAATAGGATTGAAGTTCAATCCGATTGGCTGATCCAATCAGCCAATAGGATTGAGCTTGCATTCTATTGGCTGTTCCAATCAGCCAATAGAATGCAAGGTCAATCCTATTGGCTGATTGCATCAGCCAATAGGATTTTTCCTACCTTAATTCTGATTGGCTGATAGGATTCTATCAGCCAATCGGAATTCAAGGGACGCCATCTTGATCAAAATATGCCCAAATCAAGAAAGAGTGTTTGACTGCAGTTTGGGCCTTTGAGCATGCCCAAATCAAGAAAGAGTGACTGCAGTTTGGGCCTTTGAGCACGCTATCTGTTGGGCCTGGAGAGGTTCAGCCTGGAAACCTATCATAAACCGCTGGTTCCTCTATTTCCTATGATATTGATACGATGCTCCTGAGATGTCAGAGACTCCTGATGAGGCTGCTCAGATTCAACATTCAGGTAGTGCATGTCCCAGGGAAACAACTGGTAGTGGCAGACACACTTTCCAGAGTCCCGCTGGCTGCTGCTGAAGGGCCTTGACTGAGTCAGAAGTAAAAATGTATGTGGATTCAGTACTGGCATCCAAATGTATCTCTTCAAGGAAATTAGAGCAGATAAGAAGGGAGACATGACTAGATCCTGATCTTCAGGAAGTTGTTAAGTACATAAAGGAAGGTTGGCCCAAGAGCCAGACAGCCTGGATGTTGATGACCTCTTACCAGAGTCAGAGAGGGAACATCTCTCAGAATTGAACGTTCTGGTGCTGTTTCAAGATCACATCGTCATACCTTTTAGCCTGCGGCAGGAAATGCTGGGCAGAATCCATGATGGCCACTTGGGCATTTCAAAGGGCAGAGAGAGGGCAAATACATTTCAAAATGTGCCTTTTGCCAGGAGTGCAGGCCTTCTCAGAGGAGAGAGCCCCTAATTTCTACCCCACTGCATGCAGGCCCCTGGCAGAAGATTGCCACTGATCTGTGTAAACTCAATGGAAAGAAATATTTGGTGGTTGTCGACTATTCCAGATACCTTGAGATCGGACCCCTGAGTGAAGCCACTAGTCTGGCTGCCATCACTCATCTCAAAAGCATGCTTACCTGGTGGGGTATACCACTGGAGTTAGTGAGTGATAATGGGATGCAGTTTACTTCAATGGAGTTTAGTTCCTTCTGCAGTGAATACGACTACCTCCATTCAACTTCAAGTTTGCATTACTCACAGGCCAATGGAATGGCCGAAAGGGCATTTCAAACTACAAAGTTTATTTTGAAGCAATAAGAACCCTATTTGGCTCTCCTAGCTTAAAGTGGGAACCCCACCCAAGTCACAGGATATACAGGTACAGTTGAAGGTGGGGTGACAGATCCGTACCACACTGTCTTCCATGGGTGAATTCCAGCCTGTCTCCCCAGTTCCCCGGGAGGAGGTTTTTAGGAGGGATGAAGAGGTGAATAAGCACTACCGATTCTTTTACGACAGGAGACATTCTGTTGGGCCCTTGCCAGAGCTGAACACAGGCCAGAGCGTCTGAGTTAAGTTGAAAGATGAAAAGAAATGGAAGACACCAGCCACAGTATTAGGGTGCTCCCCAGAGCCAAGGTTATGTAGTCCTACTAGAAGGGGGAACTGTTGATCGCTGAAACAGGAGACACCTACAGCCAGTACCTGAGGGATTAGGAACTGAAGTTTCGGGACCACAGTAAGTGGTATCCCCAGTCATAAGAGGTGCACCCTCTGCACAACATGAGTTCTAGTGGGGATACCCCTCTACCTGCATTGGACTTTCAATTACCTGCCACAGCATTTGAAGACAGCTCTTGCAAAACGACATCAAGTGGAAGAGTTGTAAAACATACAGCTCGCTATTGAGACTAATACTGTAGTTAGAACAGTGACCAAAAGAATTTGGCAGAATAATCCCATGGTCACTGTGGACTAGGGTAGTCTACCCCGATGTCCAAGGCAGGATTATTTTGTTGTTGTTTGTTATATTCAGAAAGAAAATATGTGTGTCCTTTCAAAAGGAGGGAGATGTGATGAGAGCATGCGTGTGATGTCACAGGAAGTGTTGTGGTGGTAGAGATTGTTATATTCAGTTGCAGTAATCAAGCTGTTTGCATGGCAAAGTTTTGTTAACTTTGAAGCTACAATAAAATTGTGTTGCACCCAGCTTACTGTGTCCTGCATCTCATGACAGAAGTAAAACTTTTTTTTTTTTTTAATTGTATTCTCTATCTGAATCATGAAAGCAATATTTTGGGTTTCAAATCCCTTTAAGGCCAAAATAGTGCCAAACAGTACTCAAGACAAAAGCAGACTCCTGAGCTGGCTTCAGTATGCTCACATGAAAAGGGGCCTGTTCAACCAAGATAAGAACAAAAATATGATAATAAATGTACATTGGAAATATTTTTAAATAATACGCCCTATCTGAATCATGAGAAGTTAATTTTGACTTCCATGTGTCTTTAAAAAATATTTTAAAATAATATAATTGTATAAAATGAGAATACTGTGACCCAACTGATATATAAGATATATTACATGTACCATTAAAAATGTCTCCAAAGCAATATAGCATGAGATTCATTTACAATCATTCCACACTCCAGCCCTTATTCTGAGTGACCCTTTTAGCTGACACTCATATGTAGTGAAAAATGTAGCAAAACTGAAATAGTACAAAGGGAAAAAAACATTAAAATATTGTCTTACTAAGCAGTGTGTACAATTACAAACTATATTTGTATGAACATTTGTGTTGATACGCAGCACATTTTCTTCAGAGCAGAGTCTTATGATGATATGTAAGCAGTTTCTTACATCTGTTACAAAATAAAAGATCATAAGAACGCCAGTGTTCAATAGTTGGAAAACAAAAAGAAAATAACTTCAAGGTACTTGCAGACTTGCAATATAAATATATTTATTAGATTGCTAGGATAACTAGAGGTGTTGGATGTGGGAATATTGAACCTTGCTGAATGGTCAATTTGCAAATCAACCATTCTGAAAAAAGGAAAATGTATTCATATGTTTAGTTTACTGGTATGCCCATATACAGTATGTACAGTACGTGCCATGAAACTAAGAATATATTTAATTATAAAGCAGAGGGGAATGTCTATAAATCTATCAATCATCTGTCAGCCTCTCTGTCTGTCTATCTTTACCCTCAGAGCTTCAAAATCATTAATGTATTTACTGTATATATATATATATATATATATATATATATATATATATATATATATATATATTTTATATACTGTTTTATATAATATTTATCTATTACAATTAATTTTATATTATTATTAGTTGTGCATTAAAATAGTCTTAGAAACAATGCTGAAAAACAGTGATGCCTTTAACTGACATCCTCACTAATGGTAGGTTATGAGTGAAGAGCAATTTAGCACTTATGCTCAAGCGTAAACAGCATTGGACGGAGGCTTTTTGAGCTCGTATTATGAGATGAACGTAAAATGTTTGTTCAATTCAAAATAGTGCAAAAACTGGGAAAAAAACTAATGCGCTAACACAATTGCGTTTAACAAGTGTGCTTAACCCAACATGAAATATTTCTCATTCCAATGTTCTTCACATACAGGAGTATGTTCTATTTATTTAAAATTAAATATTTCTATACAGTATATATATATATATGATGATTTTTTTGGTAAAATATATATTCTATATCAGATATATAGATATATATCTCAATAATTCAATCCGTCCCCCTTTAATGCAACTCAAGACACCAGAACGAACAGATTATGAGTTATGCGCGCTAGAGGGTTTTTAAAGAATGCAACAAAAGTTGCAATATTTCACCCTCTGTAGCGCTGCCATTACAAGTTTTGAAACAGCCGGCTTGTGCATGCGATATGGTTGGATTGAGCTCCATACCACACAAAATACAAGCGCTGTTTTGACGTGCTCGTGCATGCTTTCCCCATAGACATCAATAGGGAGAGAGTGTTCGAAAAAAAACGAAAAGCTGCGTAATACAGCCCCATTGATGTCTATGGGGAAAAAAGTAACGTTTAAACCTAACACCCTAACATAAACCCCAGGTCTAAACACCCCTATTCTGCTGCCCCCAACATCGCCGCCACCTTCATAATGTTATTAACCCCTAATCTGCCACTCCTGATATCGTTGCCACCTAAATAAATCTATTAGCCCCTAATCTGCCGCTCCCGATATCGCCACCACTATTATAAAGTTATTAACCCCTATTCTTTCGCACCCCAACATCACCCACACTATAATAAATCTATTAACCCCTATTCCACCGCTCCCCAACATGGCCTTCACTAAATAAAGCTATTAACCCCTAAACCTCTGGCCTCCCACATCACTACCACTAAATAAAGCTATTAACCCCTAAACCGCCAGCCCCCCCCACATCGCAACAGCCTAAATTAAACTATATTAACCCCTAAACCTAACACCCCCTAACTTTAACATAATTAAAATAGAGCTAAATTAAAGTTACAATTATTAACTAAATAATACTTATTTAAAACTAAATACAAACTTATTATTCAGCCAATAGATTTAAACACAAAAATAGGATTTTAGGAGCCCTAATTCCTATTGGCTGATTCAAAATTTTCAGCCAATAGGAATGCAATGGTAGCCCCAGTATAAAAGGGTTACCTTGCATTTCAATCCTCAGTGTGCGGCGGACGATCGCATGAAGACGACCTCCACGTTTGATCGATGGACCTCTGCCTTTGACCTCCGCTTCCGTGCATCGACCGCTCTGCCTCAGCAGGGATGAAGATGCCGACGCCAATGATGGATGAAGATGGAGCCGCCTGGATGAACACTTCACCGCCTGGATATCCGGACTTCAGAAACTGTAAGTGGATCTTCGGGGGTTAGTGTTAGGATTTTTTAAACTTTTTTGGGTGTTTTTTTTTTTTAGTTTAGCGTTTGGGCTTTTCTTAAAACAGCTAAATGCCATTTTTAGGGCAATGCAAAAGAGCTAAATGCCCATACAAATACCCTTTTCAGGGCAATGGGTAGCTTAGGTTTTTGTTAGAGTTAGTTTTTTTTTATTTTGGGGGGTTGGTTGGGTGGTGGGTTTTACTGTTGGGTTGGTCTTTGCTTTTTTTTTTTACAGGTAAATGTATTGTAGGCTAAGTTTTTTTTATTTTGGGTGGCCTTTTTTATTTTTATAGGGCTATTAGATTAGGTGTAATTCTTTTTTATTTTCGTTTGTTATTTTTCAAATTTAGTGTTTTTTTTGTCATTTAGTATTTTTTATTTTTTGTAATTAGATACTTTGTAATTTTTATTGTAGTGTTAAGATTTTTTAAAAGTGTATTTTAGTTTTCTTTAATTGGTAGTTAGTTTAATTTTAGTTTAATAGTTCCATTGTTAGTTTAAACTTAGTTTTTTTTAATTTGACAGGTAAGATTTAATTTAAGATAGGGAAATTGTAATTTTAATATAAATTTAGGGGGTGTTAGGTTTAGGGGTTACTAGTTTAAATTAGTTTATTGAAATGTGGGGGGCTTTCGGTTTAGGGGTTAATAATTTTATTTAGTATATTTAATTGTGGGGCGCTTGCGGTTTAGGGGTTAATAGGTTTATTATAGTGGCGGTGGTGTTGGGAGCGGCGGAATAGGGTTTAATACATATTATTAGTGGAGGCGATGTCAGGAGCGGCAGATTAGGGGTTAATAACTTTAATATAGTATTTGCGATGCAGGAAGGCCTCGGTTTAGGGGTTAATAGGTAGCTTATGGGTGTTTAGTGTACTTTGTAACAGTTTAGTTATGAGTTTTATTTAACAGTTTTGTTGCGTAAAACTCCTAACTACTGCTCTCAGATGGCGGTACGGATCTTGTCAGTATAGGCTGGAACGCAAGCTTTTTAGCCTCACAGCAAAACTTGTAATAGCAGCGCTATGGAAATCCCATGCAAAAACGTCATTTTTTACGAGAGCGGGACTGACATTGAGTTACAGGCTAAAAGGCTTGCGGTGCAGCTATACTGACAAGACTTGTAATGGCTGCATTGCTGTTTTAACACGGAAATGACCATTTTTTCAGTGTTAAAACCGTAACGCAAAACTCGTAATCTACCTGACTGTGAGTTGTACATCCAATGCCAGACTCACCAATCGTTGCGACTTCAACCAAGAAGACAGACAAGTTCAATGCTTTTCAGGATATGGACGGATCGTTCACTGCATGAGTAGCCATGTGTATACCAACACCGGTCGGGGTCCCCGTTTCCATGTTTCTAGCCGTCCCTTGGATTCTGGATCCACCACTCCTGGTGGTAGTAAGTAGGGTCCGGTTGGGAAAACACCAACCCACCGCCAAACTCCAGCGGCACATTCCGGGGGTGTGTCACAATGATCTCACACGTCAGTTAGGCTCCGATTGGTCCTGGAGCACCGAGACTCGAGGCAGTAAAAAAATCAGCATAAATCACAAAATGAAACCAGCGAGTCTCTAAGTGCTATAACATAGAATAATCTTTATTGGAGAATAAAAATAAAGCATAAAAGCAAATATTTTGGTCACAGCATAGGAAAAAACGTCCTATGCGTTTTGGCAGTCCTCTGCCTTATTGATGGACATAGTTAGTGGTAGAAATTACCGGACTTAACTACACCTGTAGAAACAGGTGTGATTTAAAAATGCTGTGGCCTTAAAGAAATATCACATATTTAAGATATCACACTGCAGCTTTTCACATTTGTAACATTATGAGAGAAATTGTGCATTCAAGATAACGTACAATCATAAATATTGATATGTACAATAATATAGACAAATGGAATATAATACAATATAGTCCTTAATATTAACAATAGAGCAATACTATTATTACATATCTAGAACCACACTGGACTTATTTAAACCATCTGGGTGCCATAAGTATAGATATTGAACCTGAGTTAATACCAAACCAAACGGTTAAACTCAAAAGTGGTTATCTCCTATAAGAAGGAATGAGTATAATAAATCAACAGCTCAGCTTATGAAAAGGAGAGACCAAATTAGGTAAGGATCATAGCGAGTAAAAATATAAAAAAAATATTGATACACAAGGGCAGTAACCATATAAATTATCGGTCTCGTCAGTGCTGATTCTCTAGGCCTCTTGATCCATCTATGAATCAACCATATTCATTTCACAAAACCTTTAGTACTTTTAATTGGAGACATTATCTATTGCATCAGGGTCCCTTTATCCACTAGTCAGGCTAGCCCTACATAAGTGAATCAGGCTCTAAACCTAGGAATAAATACAGTTTTTTGAACCCCTTTCATACTATATAGAGTATGATTAAATTTGTATGGTTTGTTCACTTATGTATTTATGGTTAGTGCCCTGGTGTATAAATACCTAATACGGTCTCTCCATTTCATAAGCCAAGCTGTTGATTTATTATACTCAATCCTTCTTATAGGAGATAACCACTTTTGAGTTTAACCATTGGGTTTGGTATTAACTCAGATGCAATATCTATAATTACAGGACCCAGATGGTTTAAATAAGTCCATTGAGGTTCTAGATATGTAATAATAGTATCGCTCTATTGTTAATATTAAGGACTATATTGTATTATATTCCATTTGTCTATATTATTGTACATATCAATATTTATGATTGTACGTTATCTTGAATGCACAATTTCTCTCATAATGTTACAAATGTGATAAGCTTCAGTGTGATATCTTAAATATGTGATATAAGGCAGAGGGCTGCCAAAACGTGTAGGATGTTTTTCTCTATGCTGTGACCCTATTTTTTGTTTTTATGCTATATATTTATTCTCCTATAAAGGTTCTTCTATGTTATAACACTTAGAGACTCGCCGGTTTAATTTTGTGATTATATATATATATATATATATATATATATATATATATATATATGAATATCTATTTAAATATTGGAATATCTATTTAAAAATACTTAGAACTTATTCCCATATGTGAAGAACATCAGAATGTGAAATATTTACAGCAAATACACAAACACTTCATTAAATATTAATAGTCAATAAAAATGTTTTTTTCATGCAGTGGTGTCACTCAAACCAGGCAGGAAATTACTCTACTTTGGTTAATCCTCCTTCTGCAATGGTGTCACCTCAACCTAGGGTTGCCACCAGACTGGTATTTTGATGTTAAAAGAAGGAGCTGATATAGTTTTCATACCAGCAATGGTTAAGCTTGAATTCTTTCAGGCACTAGACTCTGCTGCTGCTTGTGGGTTGGAGTTCGGGCAAGAGTCTGTTTAGTGGGATAGTGAATGCAAGCCGTCCTGCTGTGTAATCACCCTGCAATATGTGCAACCCATGGTGCTTATGTTTCAGTGTGGTTTATGTATCTATGTATATATGAATAAATATATATACAGTCATGGCCAAAAATATTGGCACCCCAGAATTTCTGTCAGATAATGCACCACTTCGCCCAGAAAATTGTTGCAATTACAAATGTTTTGGCATTCTCATGTTTATTTCTTTTGTTTGTATTGGTATGACACAAAAAAAGTGAAGAAAAGAAAGCCAAATCTGACACATTTTACGTAAAACTCCAAAAATGGACTGTACAGAATTATTGGCACTTTCTCAAAATTGTAAGAAATAATTGCATTCCAAGTAATTTGTGATTAAACTCACCTGTATCATATAACAGGTGCTGAAAATATAGAAATCACACCGGCAACCAGTTAAAATGGTGAAAAATTGACTTAACATTTCTGTTGTGTGTCTCTGTGTGTCACACTGAGCATGAAGAAGAGAAAGGGCAGCAAAGAATTGTCTGAGGATTTGAGAGCATGGACAATCTCAAGGTTACAAATCTATCTCCAGAGATCTTAATGTTCCTGTGTCCACTGTGTGCAACATTGTCAAGAAGTTTACAGCCCATGACACTGTAGCTAATCTCCCTGGACGTGGACGAAAGAGAAAAAAATATCAAAGATTGAAACAAAGGATTGTGTGAATTGTGGATAAAGAACCTCAATCAACTTATAGACAAATTCAAGCTGACCTTCAGGCACAGGGTACAAATGTGTCAGCTCCCAATATATGTCGCCATCTGAATGAAAAGGGATGCTATGGTAGGAGACCCAGGAGGACCCCGCTGCTGACACAGAAACATAAAAATAGCCAGATTGGAGTTTGACAAAACTTACCTGAGGAAGCCAAAATTCTTTTGGGAGATTGTGCTGTGGATGGACGGAACAAACTTACAGGTTTTTGGTAAAGCCCATCATTCTACTGTTTTCAGAAAAAGAAATAAGGCTTTTAAAGAAAAGAATACAGTCCCTACAGTCAAACATGGTGGAGGTTCACTGATGTTTTGGGGTTGCTTTGCTAGTTCAGGCACTGGATGTCTTGACTGTGTGCATGCCATTATGAAATCTGAAGACTACCAAAGAATTATGTGGTGCAAAGTCAAACCCAGTGTCAGAAAGTTGGGTCTTCGTCAGAGGTCATGGGTTTTACAGCAGGACAATGACCGAAAGCGCACGTAAAAAAGCACCCAGAAAAGGTTTAAGACAAAGCACTGGAGAGTACTGAACTGGCCAGCAATCTGAAAGACTTTGAGCAGTTGACGAAAGAAAAGTGGTCAAAAATACCAGTAGAGAGGTGTAAGAAACACATTGATGGTTACAGGAAGCGATTGATTTCAAAGTGTGTGCTACCAAATATTAAATTTAGGGTGCCAATAATTTTGTCCAGTCTTGCATGGAATGTGTCCAGTTTTGCATGGAATGTGTCAAATTAGGCTTTTTTTCCTCCACTTTTTGTGTCATACCAATACAAACAAAAGAAATAAACATGAAAATGCCTCAACATTTGTAATTGAAAAATTTTTCTGGGTGAAGTGGTGCATTATCTGACAGAAATGCAGAGGTGCAAATATCTGTTGGCCATGACTGTGTGTGTGTATATATATATATATATATATATATATATATATATATATATATAGGTGGCCCTCGTTTTACAACGGTTCAATTTACACCGTTTCAGAATAACAAGCTTTTTTTCCAGTCATGTGACTGCTTTTGAAAAGCATTGAGAAGCAGTTCATGTATTAAAATAGCCAGTAGGTGGAACTGTCTGCTTCTTTTGCAGCAAAGCCAAGCAAGCTGAAATTAATCAGTTTAACCAGACATGAGCTATCGAGCAGATTTCAAAAGAACAAGATCGTCCTGTCTATAAATCAGTCCAGATTGGAATGCATAGAAAGAACTGTTTGCAGAAAAATGCAAGTAAAGTATGTGTTGTGTGATTATTTTATTATGTTTATAATGCTGTTTAGAAAATGTTTTTGTTCATTTAACTTAGTTCAATTATATATTCTGTGTTGTGTGATTATTTTATTAGGTTTATAATGCTGTTTAGCATTTAAAGTCTTCATTTCAAAGCTTTAAAAATAATGTATTAGGTGTTACTTATGACAATTTTGAGAGGGGCCTGGAACATATCTCCCTCACTTCCCATTGACTTACATTATAAACTGGGTTTCAATTTACAATGGTTTCGATTTACAACCATTCCTTCTGGAATCTAACCCCGGCGTGAACTGAGGGCTACCTGTATAAATATATAAAGGTAATAGAAGACAGCACTCGCTGGGCTTAAGGATAAGCAATAGAAGCTTTTATTTATGCAACGTTTCAGGCACAGCTCCCCTTCATCGTGACGTAAATGAAAGCTTCTATTGCTTATCCTTAAGCCCAGTAAGTGCTGTCTTCTATTACCTTTATTTCTACCTGCATTCAGCACCCTGGCAACTGGACACCTGTTTGTGCGAGTGCACCAGCCTCTGTGTGTGTGTATATATATATATATATATATATATATATATATATACATGTGTGTATATGTAGGTATGTGTATATGTATGTATGTATGTATATATATATATATATATACATACATGTGTTGTATATATACATATACAACACACAGAGAAAGTCCAGTACTCACTTACAAGCTAAGTTTAAAAGCAAAAATAGAAGGGTTAGTTACCACATTTGGCCAAATGGGACAAGCCCAGGTACCACATCAAGATCCCTTCCAAGAACCTGGGACCCTAAAGCAGCCACACAATGCAAGCTCTTAATCCAACAAACTGGGAACAAGTCAAGGGTCCACAGGCTTATGTAATCACCCCAGAAATATACAAAACACGGAAGGGGACTGCACTCTCAGACCGGACAAGGTACACATCCCATGACCCTGCAACATGCTCAGCCCTGAGCACCCAGGGCTGAGCATGTTGCAGGGTCATGGGATGTGAACCTAGTCCAGTCTGAGAGTGCAGGCTCCTTCCGTGTTTTATATATTTATATATATATATATATTTATTTATATATTGTTTTATATATATGTGTATAACATAATTTATGTAAGAACTTACCTGATAAATTCATTTCTTTCATAGTCCATGAGCTAGTGACGTATGGGATATACATTCCTACCAGGAGGGGCAAAGTTTCCCAAACCTCAAAATGCCTATAAATACACCCCTCACCACACCCACAAATCAGTTTAACGAATAGCCAAGAAGTGGGGTGATAAGAAAAAAGTGTGAAGCATAAATATAAGGAATTGGAATAATTGTGCTTTATACAAAAAAATCATAACCACCACAAAAAAAGGGTGGGTCTCATGGACTCTTGCTAATATGAAAGAAATTAATTTATCAGGTAAGTTCTTACATAAATTATGTTTTCTTTCATGTAATTAGCAAGAGTCCATGAGCTAGTGACGTATGGGATAATGACTACCCAAGATGTGGATCTTCCACGCAAGAGTCACTAGAGAGGGAGGGATAAAATAAAGACAGCCAATTCCGCTGAAAAAAATCCACACCCAAAAATAAAGTTTAAATCTTATAAAGAAAAAAACTGAAAATATAAGCAGAAGATTCAAACTGAAACAGCTGCCTGAAGTACTTTTCTACCAAAGACAGCTTCAGAAGAAGAAAACACATCAAAATGGTAGAATTGAGTAAAAGTATGCAAAGAAGACCAAGTTGCTGCTTTGCAAATCTGATCAACCGAAGCTTCATTCCTAAACGCCCAGGAAGTAGAAACTGACCTAGTAGAATGAGCTGTAATCCTTTGAGGCGGAGTTTTACCCGACTCGACATAAGCATGATGAATTAAAGATTTCAACCAAGATGCCAAAGAAATGGCAGAGGCCTTCTGACCTTTCCTAGAACCGGAAAAGATAACAAATAGACTAGAAGTCTTTCGGAAATTCTTAGTAGCTTCAACATAATATTTCAAAGCTCTAACTACATCCAAAGAATGCAATGATTTCTCCTTAGAATTCTTAGGATTAGGACATAATGAAGGGACCACAATTTCTCTACTAATGTTGTTGGAATTCACAACCTTAGGTAAAAATTTAAAAGAAGTTCGCAACACCGCCTTATCCTGGTGAAAAATCAGAAAAGGAGACTCACAAGAAAGAGCAGATAATTCAGAAACTCTTCTGGCAGAAGAGATGGCCAAAAGGAACAAAACTTTCAAGAAAGTAATTTAATGTCCAATGAATGCATAGGTTCAAACGGAGGAGCTTGAAGAGCCCTCAGAACCAAATTCAAACTCCAAGGAGGAGAAATTGACTTAATGACAGGTTTTATACGAACCAAAGCTTGTACAAAACAATGAATATCAGGAAGATTAGCAATCTTTCTGTGAAAAAGAACAGAAAGAGCAGAGATTTGTCCTTTCAAGGAACTTGCAGACAAATCTTTATCCAAACCATCCTGAAGAAACTGTAAAATTCTCGGAATTCTAAAAGAATGCCAGGAAAAATGATGAGAAAGACACCAAGAAATATAAGTCTTCCAGACTCTATAATATATCTCCCTAGATACAGATTTACGAGCCTGTAACATAGTATTAATCACAGAGTCAGAGAAACCTCTTTGACTAAGAATCAAGCGTTCAATCTCCATACCTTTAAATTTAAGTATTTGAGATCCTGATGGAAAAAAGGACCTTGCGACAGAAGGTCTGGCCTTAACGGAAGAGTCCATGGTTAGCAAGAGGACATCCGGACAAGATCCGCATACCAAAACCTGTGAGGCCATGCTGGAGCTACCAGCAGAACAAACGAGCATTCCTTCAGAATCTTGGAGATTACTCTTGGAAGAAGAACTAGAGGTGGAAAGATATAGGCAGGATGATACTTCCAAGGAAGTGACAATGCATCCACTGCTTCCGCTTGAGGATCCCTGGATCTGGACAGATACCTGGGAAGTTTCTTGTTTAGATGAGAGGCCATCAGATCTATTTCTGGAAGTCCCCACATTTGAACAATCTGAAGAAATACCTCTGGGTGAAGAGACTATTCGCCCGGATGTAACGTTTGGCGACTGAGATAATCCGCTTCCCAATTGTCTATACCTGGGATATGAACCGCAGAAACTAGACAGGAGCTGGATTCCGCCCATACCAGTATCCGAGATACTTCTTTCATAGCCAGAGGACTGTGAGTCCCTCCTTGATGATTGATGTATGCCACAGTTGTGACATTGTCTGTCTGAAAACAAACGAACGATTCTCTCTTTAGCAGAGGCCAAGACTGAAGAGCTCTGAAAATTGTACGGAGTTCCAAAATATTGATCGGTAATCTCACCTCCTGAGATTCCCAAACCCCTTGTGCTGTCAGAGACCCCCACACAGCTCCCCAACCTGTAAGACTTGCATCTGTTTAAATTACAGTCCAGGTCGGAAGAACAAAAGAAGCCCCCTGAACTAAACGATGGTGATCTGTCCACCACGTCAGAGAGTGTCGTACAATCGGTTTTAAAGATATTAATTGAGATATCTTTGTGTAATCCCTGCACCACTGGTTCAGCATACAGAGCTGAAGAGGTCGCATGTGAAAACGAGCAAAGGGGATCGCGTCCGATGCAGCAGTCATAAGACCTAGAATTTCCATGCATAAGGCTACCGAAGGGAATGATTGTGACTGAAGGTTTCGACAAGCTGATATCAATTTTAGACGTCTCTTGTCTGTCAAAGATAGAGTCATGGACACTGAATCTATCTGGAAACCTAAAAAGGTTACCCGTGTCTGAGGAATCAATGAACTTTTTGGTAAATTGATCCTCCAACCATGATCTTGAAGAAACAACACAAGTCGATTCGTATGAGATTCTGCTAAATGTGAAGACTGAGCAAGTACCAAGATATCGTCCAAATAAGGAAATACCACAATACCCTGTTCTCTGATTACAGACAGAAGGGCACCGAGAACCTTTGTAAAAATTCTTGGAGCTGTAGCTAGGCCAAACGGCAGAGCCACAAACTGGTAATGCTTGTCTAGGAAAGAGAATCTCAGAAACTGATAGTGATCTGGATGAATCGGAATATGCAGATATGCATCCTGTAAATCTATTGTAGACATATAATGCCCTTGCTGAACAAAAGGCAGGATAGTCCTTACAGTTACCATTTTGAATGTTGGTATCCTTACATAACGATTCAATATTTTTAGATCCAGAACTGGTCTGAAGGAATTCTCCTTCTTTGATACAATGAAGAGATTTGAATAAAACCCCAGTCCCTGTTCCAGAACTGGAACTGGCATAATTACTCCAGCCAACTATAGGTCTGAAACACATTTCAGAAATGCTTGAGCCTTCGCTGGGTTTACTGGGACACGTGAAAGAAAAAATCTCTTTGCAGGAGGCCTTATCTTGAAGCCAATTCTGTACCCTTCTGAAACAATGTTCTGAATCCAAAGATTGTGAACGGAATTGATCCAAATTTCTTTGAAAAAACGTAATCTGCCCCCTACCAGCTGAGCTGGAATGAGGGCCGCACCTTTATGTGGACTTAGGAGCTGGCTTTGATTTTCTAAAAGGCTTGGATTTATTCCAGACTGGAGATGGTTTCCAAACTGATACCGCTCCTGAGGATGAAGGATCAGGCTTTTGTTCCTTGTTGTGACGAAAGGAACGAAAACGATTATTAGACCTAAATTTACCTTTAGCCACCTCCATAGGAGGCAAAGTTTGTAAAACTGATTTGTGGGTGTGGTGAGGGGTGTATTTATAGGCATTTTGAGGTTTGGGAAACTTTGCCCCTCCTGGTAGGAATGTATATCCCATACGTCACTAGCTCATGGACTCTTGCTAATTACATGAAAGAAATATATATATATATATATATATAGTTGATTGAAGTAGCCGTGTTAGTCCAGAGATTTAGATATCAAAATAACAAGAGTATTGCATTGAGCAATGATACTTTTTTATTGGACTATCGCCTAGATTTAGAGTTTTGTCGGTAAAGACCCGCAGTGCTAACGCTCCTTTTTTTTCCAGCACACCCTTAAGCCAACGCTGGTATTTAGAGTTGTCTGAATGGCTGCGTTAGTCTCAGAAAAGGGAGCGTTGAGCATAATTTAGCTCCACTTCAACCCTCAATACCAGCGTTGCCTACGGTAGCGGTAAGCTGGAAAATCATGCTTGTGCACAATATCCCCATAGGATACAATGGGGCTGAGCTGGCTGAAAACCCCCCAAAAAAGCAGCGTTCAGCTCCTAACGCAGCACCATTGTTTCCTATGGGGAAACACTCTCTAAGTCTACACCTAACACCCTAACATGAACCCCAAGTCTAAACCCCCCTAACATTACACTTATTAACCCCTAATCTGCCGCCCCCGCTATCGCTGACACCTACATTATATTATTAACCCCTAATCTGCCACTCTGGACACCGCCGCAACCTACATTATAGCTATGAACCCCTTATCTACTGCCCCTAACATCGCTGACACCTATATTATATTTATTACCCCCTAATCTGCCCCCCCCCAACGTCGCTGCCACCTACCTACACTTATTAACCCCTAATCTGCTGACCGGACCTCGCCGCCACTATAATAAATGTATTAACCCCTAAACCGCCACACTCCCGCCTCGCAAACATTATAATAAATTTTATTAACCCCTAATCTGCCCTCCCTAACATCGCCGCCACCTACCTACAATTAATAACCCCTAATCTGCTGCCCCCAAAGTCGCCGCTACTATAATAAAGTTATTAACCCCTAAACCTAAGTCTAACCTTAACCCTAACACCCCCTAACTTAAATATAATTTAAATTAATCTAAATAAATTTACTATAATTAAATAAATTATTCATATTTAAAACTAAATACTTACCTATAAAATAAACCCTAATATAGCTACAATATAACTAATAGTTACATTGTAGCTATTTTAGGATTTATATTTATTTTACAGGCAACTTTGTATTTATTTTAACTAGGTACAATAGCTATTAAATAGTTAATAACTATTTAATAGCTACCTAGTTAAAATAATTACAAAATTACCTGTAAAATAAATCCTAACCTAAGTTACAAATACAGCTAACACTACACTATCAATAAATTAATTAAATAAATTACCTACAATTAGCTAAACTAAAATACAATTAAATAAACTAATCTATAATACAAAAAAACAAACACTAAATTACAGAAAAAAATTTTTTTTAACAAGAAGTTTAAACTAATTACACCTAATCTAAGCCCCCTAATAAAATTAAAAAGCCCCCCAAAATAATAAAATGCCCTACCCTATTCTAAATTACAAAGTAATCAGCTCTTTTACCAGCCCTTAAAAGGGCATTTTGCGGGGCATTGCCCCAAAGTAATCAGCTCTTTTACCTGTAAATAAAAATACAACTCCCCCCAACATTAAAACCCACCACCCACATACCCCTATTCTAACCCACCCAAACCCCCCTTAAATAAACCTAACACTAACCCCCTGAAGATCTCCCTACCTTGAGTCGTCTTCACCCAGCCGAGCCAATTCTTCATCCAAGCGGAGCAAGAAGAGGTCCTCCATCTGGTAGAAGTCTTCATCCAAGCGGGGCAAGAAGAGGTCCTCCATCCAGTAGAAGTCTTCATCCAAGCGGGGTCTTCTATCTTCATCCGGAGCGGAGTGGAGCCATCTTCCATACAGCCGACGCGGAGCCATCCTATTCATCCTATTCAACCGACGGACTAACGACAAATGACGGTCCTTTAAGGGACGTCATCCAAGATGGCGTCACTCGAATTCCGATTGGCTGATAGGAATTAAGGTAAGAAAAATCTGATTGGCTGATTCAATCAGCCAATCAGATTGAAGTTCAATCCGATTGGCTGATCCAATCAGCCAATCGGATTGACCTCCTATTGGCTGTTCCGATCAGCCAATCAGATTGAACTTCTACCGGATGGAGGACCTCTTCTTGCTCCGCTTGGATGCAGAATTCGGCTCGGCTGGGTGAGACAACTCAAGGTAGGGAGATCTTCAGGGGGTTAGTGTTAGGTTTATTTAAGGGGGGTTTGGGTGGGTTAGAGTAGGGGTATGTGAGTGGTGGGTTTTAATGTTGGGGGGGTTGTATTTTTATTTACAGGCAAAAGAGCTGATTACTTTGGGGCAATGCCCCACAAAAAGCCCTTTTAAGGGCTGGTAAAAGAGCTGATTACTTTGTAATTTAGAATAGGGTAGGGCATTTTATTATTTTGGGGGGCTTTTTATTTTATTAGGGGGCTTAGATTAGGTGTAATCAGTTTAAACTTCTTGTAAAAAAAAAATATTTTATGTAATTTAGTGGGGGGTTTTTTTGTATTATAGATTAGTTTATTTAATTGTATTTTAGTTTAGCTAATTGTAGGTAATTTATTTAATTCATTTATTGATAGTGTAGTGTTAGGTGTATTTGTAACTTAGGTTAGGATTTATTTTACAGGTAATTTTGTAATTATTTTAACTAGGTAGCTATTAAATAGTTATTAACTATTTAATAGCTATTGTACCTAGTTAAAAAAAATACAAAGTTACCTGTAAAATAAATATAAATCCTAAAATAGCTACAATGTAACTATTAGTTATATTGTAGCTATATTAGGGTTTATTTTATAGGTAAGTATTTAGTTTTAAATAGGAATAATTTATTTAATTATAGTAAATTTATTTAGATTAATTTAAATTATATTTAAGTTAGGGGGTTGTTAGGGTTAGGGTTAGACTTAGGTTTAGAGGTTAATAACTTTATTATAGTAGCGGCGACGTTGGGGGCGGCAGATTAGGGGTTAATAATTGTAGGTAGGTGGCGGCGATGTTAGGGAGGGCAGATTAGGGGTTAATAAACTTTATTATAGTGTTTGCGAGGTGGGAGTGCGGTGGTTTAGGGGTTAAAACATTTATTATAGTGGCGGCGAGGTCCGGTCGGCAGATTAGGGGTTAATAAGTGTAGGTAGGTGGCGGCGACGTTGGCGGGGGCAGATTAGGGGTAATAAATATAATATAGGTGTCGGCGATGTTAGGGACAGCAGATTAGGGGTTCATAGCTATAATGTAGGTTGCGGCAGTGTCCGGAGCGGCAGATTAGGAGTTAAAAAAGATTTATTATAGAGTTTGCGATGTGGGGGGGCCTCGGTTAAGATTAAAAGCAAAAATGGAAGAGTTAGTTACCACATTTGGCCAAATGGGACAAGCCCAGGTACCACGTCAAGGTCCCTTCCAAAAACCTGGGACCCTAAAACAAACCCACGGGTTTCTGCCTATACTCCAAGTGGTATGAAGGGAGTAATTATATATGGTGTAATCACCCAGGCTATTGTGTTTTATTTGGCTCCTGTTCTTTGTTTCTTATTTTCTGGGGGTTATGTACAGATACAAATAATTAGATTGTTTAAACATTGGGATTGTTTTTAGAGTTATAGATTTTTTAGATAAGAAATATGTAACACATGTTAACCTGTATAATTTTGTTAGTTCATTACGATCAGCGCTCGGAGATGAATATGGTGGCCTAAAAGTATATGATGTTTGTTGACATCCTTCGCTACATTAATATAATAGCTGATCATGAGGCGATATTATCCACAGCGCTATGCCTTTCAAAATGACACGTTTTGTGTACTTGTTACCATGGTTACAAGGAGCAACGTGATTGGTTGTGACGCACCACGCAGACACGTAGCGTGATGACGTCACAATGCTACAGCATGGCGTTAACGGATACTAGCCTGTTTGTGTGTATATAAGACAGGTAAAGTTAGAGTGTGATATGTATGCTTTTTGGGATTCTGTTTCTTGGAGGCTTGTTTTTTAGCATGACATTTGACAAAGGTGTTGCATTGTACCGAAACGCTATGTCTTTTTTATGATGACCTAAAATAAAAGTTATTTTTTATGAAGACCAGCGAGTGCCTTTTTTTGAAGGGACTATATATATGTATGTATGTATGTATATATATATATATATATATATATATATATATATAGGTGGATATAAAACGTTTACACACCCCTGTGAAAATGTCAGGTTTCTGTGATGTAAAAAAATGAGACAAAGATAAATCATTTCAGAACTTTTTCAACCTTTAATGTGACCTATAAACTGTACAACTCAATTGAAAAACAAACTGAAATCTTTTAGGTAAAGGGAAATAAAAATAAAAAAATAAAATAATATGGTTGCATAAGTGTGAACACCCTTAAACTAATACTTTATTGAAGCACCTTTTGATTTTATTACAGCACTCAGTCTTTTTGGGTATGTTTTTTTTCAGCATGGCACATCTTGACTTGGCAAGATTTGCCCACTTTTCTTTGCAAAAACACTCTAAATCTGTCAGAATGCGAGGGCATCTCCTGTGCACAGCCCTCTTCAGATCACCCCACAGATTTTAAATTGGATTCAGGCCATCCAAAAACTTTAATCTTCTTCTGGTGAAGCCATTCCTTTGTTTATTTGGATGTATGCTTTGGGTCGTTGTCATGCTGAAAGATGAAGTTCCTCTTCATGTTCAGCTTTCTAGCAGAAGCCTGAAGGTTTTGTGCCAGTATTGTCTGGTATTTGGAACTGTTCATTATTCCCTTTACCTTGACTAAGGCCCCAGTTCCAGCTGAAGAAAAACATCCCCAAAGCATGATGCTGACACCACCATGCTTCACTGTGGGTATGGTATTCTTTTGGTGATATACAGTGTTGTTTTTGTGCCAAACATATCTTTTGGAATTATGGCCAAAAAGTTCAACTTTGGTTTCATCAGACCAGAACACCTTTTGCAACATGCATTTGGGAAACTTCAGATGTGTTTTTGCAAAATTTAGCCGGGCTTGGATGTTTTTTTTTGTAAGAAAAGGCTTCCGTCTTGCCACTCTATTCCATAGCCCAGACATATGAAGAATAAGGGCGATTGTTGTCACCTGTACCACACAGCCAGTACTTGCCAGATATTCCTGCAGCACCTTTAATGTTGCTGTAGGCCTCTTGGCAGCCTCCCAGACCAGTTTTCTTCTCGTCTTTTCATCAATTTTGGAGGGACATCCAGTTCTTGGTAATGTCACTGTTGCACCATATTTTCTTCTCTTGATGATGACTGTCTTCACTGTGTTCCATGGTATATCTAATGCCTTGGAAATTCTTTTTTTACCCTTCTCCTGACTGATACCTTTTAACAATGAGATCCCTCTGATGCTTTATAAGCTCTCTGCGGACCATGGCTTTTGCTGTAGGACGCGACTAACAAAATGTCTGGAAAAACCTACAAGAACAGCTGAACTTTATTTGGGATTAATCAGAGGCACTTTAAATGATGACAGCTGTGTACTGACTCCTATTTAACATGATTTTGAATGTGATTGCTTAATTCTGAACACAGCAACATCCCCAGTTATAAAAGGGTGTTCACACTTATGCAACCATATTATTTTATTTTTTTATTTTTATTTCCCTTTACCTAAAAGATTTCAGTTCAATTGTGTTGTACAGTTTATAGGTCACATTAAAGGTGGATAAAGTTCTGAATTGATTTATCTTTGTCTCATTTTTTTTTACATCACAGAAACCTGACATTTTAACAGGGGTGTGTAGACTTTTTATATCCACTTGTATGTATATATACAGTATATATATATGTATGTATATATATGTACAGGGGGGCAAAAAAGTGTTTAGTCAGCCACCAATTGTGCAAGTTCTCCCACTTAAGAAGATGAGAGATGCCTGTAATTTTCATCATAGGTATACCTCAACTATGATAGACAAAATGTGGAAACAAATCCAGACAATCACATTGTCTGATTTGGAAAGAATTTATTTGCATATTATGGTGGAAAATAAGTATTTGGTCACCTACAAACAAGCAAGATTTCTGGCTCTCACAGACCTGTATATTCTTCTTTAAGAAGCTCCTCTGTCCTCCACTCATGACCTGTATTAATGGCACCTGTTTGAACTTGTCAGTAAAAAAGACACCTGTCCACAACCTCAAACAGTCACACTCCAAACTCCACTATGATGAAGACCAAAGAGCTGTCAAAGGACACCAGAAACAAAATTGTAGACCTGCACCAGGCTGGGAAGACTGAATCTGCAATAGGCAAGCAGCTTGGTGTGAATAAATCAACTGTGGGAGCAATAATTAGAAAATGGAAGACATACAAGACCACTGATAATCTCCCTCGATCTGGGGCTCCACGCAAGATCTCACCCGTGGGGTCAAAATGATCACAAGAACGGTGAGCAAACATCCCAGAACCACATGGGGAGACCTAGTGAATGACCTGCAGAGAGCTGGGACCAACGTAACAAAGGTTACCATCAGTAACACACTACGCCGCCAGGGACTCAGATTCTGCTGTGCCAGACGTGTCCCCCTGCTTAAGCCAGTACATGTCTGGGTCCATCTGAAGTATGCAAGAGAGCATTTGGATGATCCAGAAGTGGATTGGGAGAATGTCATATGGTCAGATGAAACCAAAGTAGAACTGTTTGGTAGAAACACACCTCGTCATGTTTGGAGGAGAGAGAATGCTGAGTTGCAACCAAAGAACACCATACCTACTGTGAAGCATGGGGGTGGCAACATCATGCTTTGGGGCTGTTTCTCTGCAAAGTTAACAGGACGACTGATCCGTGTATATGAAAGAATGAATGGGGCCATGTATAGTGAGATTTTGAGTGCAAACCTCCTTCCATCAGCAAGGGCATTGAAGATGAAACATGACTGGGTCTTTCAGCATGACAATGATCCCAAACACACCACCCGGGCAATGAAGGAGTGGCTTCGTAAGAAGCATTTCAAGGTCCTGGAGTGGCCTAGCCAGTCTCCAGATCTCAACCCCATAGAAAACATTTGGAGGGAGTTGAAAGTCCGTGTTGCCCAGCGACAGCCCCAAAACATCACTGCTCTAGAGGAGATATGCATGCAGAAATGGGCCAACATACCAGCAACAGTGTGTGACAACCTTGTTAAGACTTACAGAAAATGTTTGACCTCTATCATTGCCAACAAAAGATATATAACAAAGTATTGAGATGAACTTTTGATATTGACCAAATACTTATTTTCCACCATAATTTGAAAATAAATTCTTACCAAATCAGACAATGTGATTGTCTGGATTTGTTTCCACATTTTGTCTCTCATAGTTGAGGTATACATATGATGAAAATTACAGGCCTCTCTCATCTTCTTAAGTGGGAGAAGTTGCACAATTGGTGGCTGACTAAATACTTTTTTGCCCCACTGTATGTATGTATATGTGTGTGTATATATATATATATATATATATATATATATATATATATATATATATATGTGTATGTATATGTGTGTGTGTGTATGTATATATGTATGTGTGTAAATATATTTATGTATATATGTATGTATGTATGTATATATATATATATATATATATATATATATATATGTATGTATGTATGTATGTGTGTATATGTGTGTATGTGTAAATTTGAGAAAAAAGAGAACAGCACCCCTGAGATAGAACAAAAGCTAGAATAACTTCCATGCCTTTTCATTTCTATTGCAACTCAGGGTGCACGTTCTTTTAGCACACTATGCCTTTTCACAGAGAAAAAATATACCGTATCATATAAGTCTGACCCTGCCCAATGACAGTCCAGCACCGAAATACCAGGAAATCATGCACTCTCAGACCGGACCGGGTACACATCCCATGACCCTGCAACATGCACAGCCCTGGGTGCACAATAGCACTCTCAGGGGGCTGCAATGTCCCCAGAGTCAGAGACAGTTATGGGATGTGTACCCAGTCCGGTCTGAGAGTGCAGTCCCCTTCCGTGTTTTGTATATGTCTAGGGGGATTACATAAGCCTGTGCACCCGTCACTTGTTCCCAGTTTGTTGGATTGAGAGCTTGCATTGTGTGGCTGTCTAGGGACTCAGGTTTTGGAAGAGACCTTGACGTGGTACCTGGGCTTATCCTATTTGGCCAGATGCGGTAACTAACTCTTCCATTTTTGCTTTTAATCTTAGCTGAGAGCTTGTAAGTGAGTGCTGGACTTTCTCTGTGTGCTGTATTAATTTGTTTAGCCTATGGTCCTTGCACCCAGACCTGTCTGGAGTTAACTGCCTGTTTTTTGCTTTCCTTAAAGTGACAGTATGCTAATATTGATTGCAACAAAGTATATTGTTTATTATCAATATGCATACACTTGTTTTAGGGCATTAGCTTTGTTAGCAGTTTAGATTATTTTAGGATGTTATGGTATGATGATTATGTATCAAATGTTGAATATTCTGACTTTTCTGTTGTGATGGGTTTATAGTAACCTTTGTCAGAAGGATATCTTGCAATCAGGTGGATGTTTTGATATTTAAATCACAAAATAAAAAGCCCTATTTTTTCAAATAAAAAGAGCGCTGAATTCCCTTACTTTTGGATATAAAGAAGATGATCTGTTTTATCCATATCGTCCTTTCAAGGTCTTATTCATAATTATTTGAAGGGTCTGCACCAGTGTTTTCCTTTACTGGGAATTTACTTTAGGGGTGTATTCAATATGATATAGAAAGATTATAGGTCTCTTGCCATAATTCAATATTGTTTAACTATATATATATATATATATATATATATATATATATATATATATATATATATATATATATATATATATATATATATATATATCTGTGTGTGAATATATATATATATATATATACATACAAACACACACATTTTTTAAAATAAAAAGAATAATTTCTTATATATGAAGAACATAGGAATTTGAAGTCTATGGGGAGAGGGAGTAAGTGCAAGTCCTGATATTAGCACACCTTAGTCTTTCTCATGTGCTAACTTTTTATTTTCAATTTGTAATACCAGCACTAACCTGGGAGCTCTAATTGTTTTACCTGGAGCACAGTTATCATTCATGACAGATAAAACATTATCATTCCACTTGTAATCTAGCCTAATGTTAGGACAGAGACTGATTAGCCAGGCAGGGTTAAATAGTCTATTTGTAGTTGCAAGTCGCTAGGATACAACATGGGAGATCAGACAGAGATAAAGACCTTAAAATGACAATATGTTAATGGCAGGAGTGCCCCCTAATGAGTCTGTAGAAAATCAAGGTGAATTAGTGTTCAATTAATTTTGGAAATGATTATTAATTAGTTTTAACCCAATGTCAGCTCCAAATTATTCATGATATGGAATCACTCACTTAAAGGGCCATAATACCCAAATGTTTAAACACTTGAAAGTGATGCAGCATAGCTGTAAAAAGCTGATTAGAAAATATCTCCTGAACAACTCTATGTAAAAAAGAAAGATATTTTACCTCAAAAGTTCCTCAGTAGCCACCTCCCATTGTAAAGGATTTCTAAGCAGCATATTAGCATGTCTGTCCCGGGACAACTGAAAGGATGAGCTTCGTGCACTCTCATATTATTTCACCAATCAGGTAAAGGAAGCTTACTATGAAATCTCATGAGAGTTAAGTAAAATCTCAGGAGATCACAGTAAGAGTTCATGACCTCAGCACTGCTGATGCTGATTGGCTGTTGTTCATTTCTTCATTTTTTTTTAATTTTTACCTGCAGCTGGGAGCAGGTGAAGTATAACTTTTTACACAGAACTTACTCTGCTGAGCTGAGGAGATTGTGAGGTAAAATATCTTCCTTTTTTACATAGAGATACTCAGGTGATATTTTCCTGTCAGCTTTTTACAGTTATACTGCATCAGTTTCAAGTGATTTAGCATATGAGTATTATGTCCCTTTAAATGTGAAACTGAAATTGTAAGACAAATGGATAAAAATAAGCAAAGTTAGAATTGAATTGAACATGTGCATAACAAATTATTATTATGACAAAGTTGCTAACTAGAGTTAAATGTATTTTTTTAAACTTAAAAGATAGAAAGGGATAGAGACGTATTTGGAATTTCTGCAAACCCCCAAAATTAGCACAATACTGTGGGGTATTCACCATTACCATGACAACACCTGACAGCTGCAATGACACATAACCATTTATCTGAAAAAGGGGGATCTCGATCGCATATACCACTAAAAGTACACTTTTAAAATTACACGGGTTAGAGAAGTTGCAGGCAAATGGTTTGTGCACAACGGAAACCCGACGTGTGCTATCTTCAATATTGTAATATTGAATATTATTCAATATTCAATTATTCAATATTCTTGTGACCAAGTTAACTTTGTGTGCTCAACCTGACGTGGGTTATTCACATTTTACATTCCAATTTTCTTCACATAGAAGAAAATGTTCTTTTTATTTTGAAGTAGGTATTTCTCTATATATCTGATAATTAAAAAAAATAATCTATCTATATCTATGTATATATATCATATTTTTTGCACCAGGAGTGGCACAAAGTCACCCAATAGCAATGTGAAAGGCTGATAGAGAGCATGCCAAGAAACATGAAAGCGGTTATTGAAAATTAGGTTATTTCCATCACATATACGTAGGTTTCTGAACTTTTGTTAAAATAAAACATTAGTATTGTGTTGATAAATATGAAATATGAAAGTGATATTTGTGCTCCCCTGCGTAATACCAGCACACGCTAATGTGCGCTGGTATTTAAAGTTGTTAGCAATACGAATGCAAAGCATTCCACTTACGAGAGCGCACTCCAATGGGAGTCTCATTCTCATGCTGTCAAAGACAGCATCAGAACCTAAGCACAGCAAAGGTGGTAAGTAGCACAGCGATGGCAACACATTTAAATATATATGTATATAATTATATACTGTACATATATATGTATGTGCTAATATGTGTATATACACATATTAACACATAAATATATATGTATATAAGTATATACATATATATTTACTGGGAACACACGGTTCCCATAAATTGCAATGTACTTTTCAGTGCCATTTTTTCCTGCTATCTTTATTTTTTTAATAAAATACACTACACTGTATTTTGGGGACATTTATAAAATTAACCAGAGATTTGATCTCTGGTTTATTTTATAAGCACTAATTGCTACCGCAAATGGGCAAAGTCGCCAGGTAATTTAGCCCTCCACTTGTAATCTAGCCCTTTATCTTTAAGGTTTAAACCATCTATTCCGTCCTTCTTACTGTCTAATACCTTATCTAGTAAATAAGACACGACACCACTTGTTTGGGAGAAAGAACCGGTCACGGTTCACGTTTATTAAATAAACGCTTTAACTTGTGCCTAAGAGTCATTCAAATTACCCTTAGGCACTTGATCAACCTATCAACGAAACTTGGCAACAAGTTCGTAATCCTCAACGTTGGCGGCATCTCACCCTAACCTAGCCCCTACTAGCAGATGGTCAAGGCCCCTTTCGATACCTGCAGCGTGACACCCGGCTGTCACGCCCCATGGCACTCAGAGAGAGCTGTGATGTTCAGAGGTCTTCGGTCCAATTGCAAGGGAGAGGACCCCCAGGCCGGCGCCTGGCAGGCATAACCCCTCCCTTTTCCCAGGACCGTCACTCTTCTCTCCTTGTGCCCGCTCCCCAGGGCATTGACCACCCGCCTGCTGAGGCATATCCAACCAGCCCAGTAAGGCACCCCCTGCCAGCCGAATCATACAACTCAACTTCAGGGGTGGCTAGCTACATTAAAGGCTCGGTCTTACTGAAGGCTAGCTCAATTAAACCCACCCCTGCCGAGCCAACTCACCCTAACAGCCGCATCGTAGCCGCCAATCTCCTCTTCCAGGGACGGGTGGGCGGGGAAACCTTCTCCTTGAAGTCTGGAAACCGAAAGAGGCTGATCTCACTGTTGCAGGACCCTATAAAGGTAAGAAAACAGACACCTCCTTCCCACTTGCAACATTGTAACAACACCATTTAGCATTACTCCAGACTTCAAGTTGGTAAACCCTTAATTTTGTTACAGGCCCACTAGAGGGCCCTCCACTACCATAAGGTTTAAACCATCTATTCCGTCCTTCTTACTGTCTAATACCTTATCTAGTAAATAAGACACGACACCACTTGTTTGGGAGAAAGAACCGGTCACGGTTCACGTTTATTAAATAAACGCTTTAACTTGTGCCTAAGAGTCATTCAAATTACCCTTAGGCACTTGATCAACCTATCAACGAAACTTGGCAACAAGTTCGTAATCCTCAACGTTGGCGGCATCTCACCCTAACCTAGCCCCTACTAGCAGATGGTCAAGGCCCCTTTTGATACCTGCAGCGTGACACCCGGCTGTCACGCCCCATGGCACTCAGAGAGAGCTGTGATGTTCAGAGGTCTTCGGTCCAATTGCGAGGGAGAGGACCCCCAGGCCGGCGCCTGGCAGGCATAACCCCTCCCTTTTCCCAGGACCGTCACTCTTCTCTCCTTGTGCCCGCTCCCCAGGGCATTGACCACCCGCCACAAGAGCCAGGCGAACTCTTGCTGCCAAACCAACCAACAGGAACCCAGTAATAAACCACAATTTAACTAGCATAACCATAACAACATAACGATTTCAACAGATTGCAGATACAACAATTTCAACCCATACCTTAATGAATAATCCCCAACAAGGCTCCCCCTGATGTCCCTTAGGAACATATCCAACCCTACGTCCGTAAGGTGGACTCCATCAGGCCTAAATAGGTCCCTTTTGTCGGCCGTTATGCTTTCGTGCCTGACCACGAAACCCCCAATGCCCGTGACCGCTCTTCCCATCTCCCTATTCACCTTTTTGCGCACATTATATGCAGCCCTCTGTGTGACAATGTGCCGCCAGTGCAGTCGAGCAACTACATTTGACCACCCCAAAGTCACACCCTGCAACCAAGTGTGCATCCATTGCACATCCGCTGTCATTCTTCTGATCAAATCCAGCGCGGGCATTGCCCCCAAGTCATTTCCCCCGAGGTGCAGCACTAAAACATTAGGCCGCCCCCACCTTTTGTGTGCCTCCTGTAAAAGTGCAGGCAAATCAGCCCACGACAGTCCCCTGCGCCCTAACCACCGAAAGCTTGCCTTGGACGTTGGGAATCCAAGTTGCTGTCCTTCCGGCGATCGCAACGCCCTGAGATGAGCCCAGTGGATGTATGAATGGCCTACCATCCATACACGAACCGGAGGTGCTTTCGCATTCACAACACCTGATAAAACAGAGAACACCACCATGAAAAAACCGCCCTTGCACAACCTGGGTCCCCCCAACAAAAAACCCCCCTTTTGGAAGTATGGACCCCCCACATGTCTGTGCTCTAGCAGTGTCCTTTATCTGGTCTAATATAAGTCTTGTACTGGGAAGACTTCCATCTACCCAAGCGCTTAATCTCCGCCACCGTAACTCCCTTTTGCGCTGCGCTGGTCGCCGCGCCTATTCTAAACGAGTGCGGGGCGATCCTGCACGGATCCAACCCGGCCTCCTTTGCCGTCTTCGCCAATACCTGGCGGAATTGAAAAACCGAGAGGGCCAAACCATCCTCATGTATCAGGAGCAGTTGCCCTCCCACCGGCCTCACCTTAAGGTATTGCTCCACGCATGCCACCGGGCAGCAATCCTCAAACTCTTGACGTTCAAGGGGCAGCCATGCCCCCACCCCCCTCCTGGTCCGTCTTGGACCTGGGTACGAACAACAGGAGCCCCTCGTCCGTCAAACGGACATGCTCCAACTGCACTCCTCCTCGACCTTTATCCTTTGCAGACGCCACAAGCTCCCCCACCCTGAGGGCTCCCGCAAACGCCAATGCAAATGCCGTTCGGAAAAGAAGCTGCTCGTATTTGGATGTGCAAACCTTTGCAACACCCTTCGCTAACGCCTTCAATCTCTCCCGTGTAATGGGCTCCCTCCGATCTTTCTGACGGGGGGCCAACCTGCCCCACCCCTTCAACACCTTCCTTACTAGGAAGGTTCCGGAATGGTCCTCAAAGCCAAGCGCCTTGTTAAAGAAGGCCAGTGCCGATAGCCTACTACTCGCACCGGCCTTACTGACCCCTTCTTTCCGCAGTAAAGCCAACCATTCCAACACCAGCACCCTAGTAGCCCTTTGTACCTGTACACCTCCACGTTGACAGAACGCCTCCCAGCAGTCCCAGTGACTCTTATATGCTGACCATGTCCTTGGCGCCAAGGATGCCTTCACCAAGGCTAGGATGCTCATCCAACCTTCACCAGCTGCCAAAGAGAAGATGGGCATGTTAACCCCTCCTCCGCCGCCATGGGTGCCGCTGCCCTAAACTGCTCCCATTTAAATCGAGAGAGTGCATCTGCAATAATGTTCTGCACTCCCGGGACGTGTTTGGCGGTAAAATGTATATTGAACTGCAGGCATCGCAACACCAGGTGACGCAAGCAACACACAACCGCTGGCGATGACGCGGACAGCCTGTTAATGGCGTACACCACACTCATGTTGTCCGTCCAGAACACCACCGTTTTATTAGCCAGTCTATCCCCCCAAATCTCCACAGCAACCACTATCGGGAATAGTTCCAACAGCGTCAAGTTTTTGGTGAAACCTGCATCTATCCAGCCCCTCGGCCATGGAGCCGCGCTCCATTCTCCGTCCAGGTACGCTCCGTACCCGAAACCCCCCGCTGCATCCGTGTACAAGTTTATTGCCTTGTTGGGTACTTTCCTACCCCTCCATAGGCACACACCGTTAAAATTCATTAGGAATTTTTCCCATATCTCCAGGTCCTCCCTCACATCCGCCGTAATGCTCGTCCATTTTGCTAGACCGTTAGGGCCCTTCAAAAGTCCCTCCAATCGACGGTTAAAAGCTCTTCCCATCGGGATGACCCTACCCGCAAAATTCAGAAGGCCCAGCAGCGACTGCACCTCTTTTATCGCAACCTTGCTCGCCCCTCTAATCCTTCGGACCGCCCCAAGCATCCGGACAACCTTGTCCATGGGCAGCCTACATTCCGCCTGTACTGTATCTATTTCGATACCTAGAAATGTGAGACATGTACACGGCCCCTGCGTTTTGTCGTCCGCGAGCGGCACTCCAAAACGCGACATCATATCCTGCATAACTTCCATGAGCTGTTCACACTCCGTGGAACCCCTACCAACAAGAAATCGTCCAAGTAGTGGGCCACCGCTCCCCCACTTGACGCCTTGTACACTACCCAATGCAGGAAAGAACTAAAACACTCAAACAGGGAACAGGACAATGAGCAGCCCATCGGCAAACACCTGTCCACATAATATTCCCCTTCGAACTTCATGCCCATTAGTCTGAATGCCGAAGGGTGCAGTGGCAGCAGGCGGAAAGCCGACTCAATGTCTAGCTTCGCCAACAATGCCCCCGGACCGCATGCCCTGACCACGTCCAGCGCACGATCGAACGATTGATAGTGCACCGAACTCAACTCTGGGTCAATAGCGTCGTTGACTGACGCCCCTTTTGGGAAAGAAAGGTGATGTATCAACCTGAACTTCCCTTCCTCTTTCTTTCTTGGGTACCACACCCAATGGGGAGATCACCAGATCCGCCATCGGGCAGGTGGAGAATGGCCCCGACACCCTGCCCAGCGCCACCTCCTTTGCCAACTTTTCCCTAACTACGTGCAGGAATTCATAGGCCGTTTTCAAGTTCCTGTGCACTGAAGAACCCGCAACCCGACCCATGACCGGTATCCGGAAACCCCATTCCAACCCCGACCTCAGCAGCTCAGCTGCCCCTGTGTCGGGGTAGTTCGCCAGCCATATCAGCATGGCCCGCAACCTAAGCGGAGTTGGTGCCCTTGACTGCAACTCCCGACTTAGGCGTAATTCTGGGCTGTCCCTGGTCCTTTCGTTTTCCACAATCGGCGCCTGGGTGAGGCCCTGCACAGAACTTGCAGATGTGACGAAAGGAGCAGCTGCTCCCCCTGTCACACTGCTTATCCTGGTATTTCCAGCACTCCCTCCCTTTCCTGCCCAGCCGTGCCCCTAGGCGCGGCGGGGCTTGACGTGATGCCACTGGGGAGGGAGAACTGCCCTCCAATCCTAATTTGGACCACAAGTGCATATCCTGTGTTCCAAAATGCAGCAGAGGGTTACCTACCATCTTTCTCCTAAAGGCCATGTCGTATTCACGCCATGCGCCTTCCTTGAATC
Organism: Bombina bombina; assembly: GCF_027579735.1. Lineage (NCBI taxonomy): Eukaryota > Metazoa > Chordata > Amphibia > Anura > Bombinatoridae > Bombina > Bombina bombina. Next base: position 193,358,109 of record NC_069504.1, on the reverse strand, counting down.
TCGTACGGATATCCTCTATGGTATCCTGGTACTTAAACAGGTTATGCCCCTGCAACGGCCACCTGTCGACATAGCACGCAGCCAGTACACGGAAGCATTTAAGCCATTCCTCGTACGTCTCTGGCCTACGCACTTTCTTTGGGCCCGAGCCATCCACCGCCCTTTCTTTGGCTCTAAATGCATCCAGAGAGAGCTCGAATACATTAACGTATTTTCCCTCTTGAATCTTTTTAACGACCTTCGCTTTCAAATGGCCATATAGCGAGTGTACCAAACACGGGTAAGTGTCACCCTGTGCAGCCACTTTGCGTGGCACTGGTCCCACTGGCGTAACAGCGCCCCCTAAAGCTTGCGTTCCCTGCAGCTCAAGTGTCTGGGACGTAGCGCCCGCCTTGTCCTTAGCTCTAGCAGACGCCATCTTCTTTATCCACCTAAACATCCTGCGCTGACCCTTCCCCACTAAACCAAGATCCTCCCCGCTATCTGATCCTGACCCACTTGTGGAAGACCCCGTGTCAGTGTGTATGATGTCTGGTGCGTGGCACTCACCCTCGCCTGGTATCCCTGCTGCAGAAGGGGTCGCTGGACTCGCAGCACTCTGGATGCCACTAGTCCCTGCTACTGCCAGGGCGCTGCTCGAGCTCGCTGCCATCTCTGCTGTGCTTGATGGAACCTGTTGAGACAAAACAACTTGGGGGGTACTCCGGTCTGTGAGAGGGGCAACAGTTGAAACACCCTCTCTCCCCTGCCCCTGTCTCCCCCCAGCTGACATACCCAGAACATTAGCCACAGCATCCCTGATAATCACCTCCTGCGCCGCCCCCTCCCGGGCGTGACCACTAAACCCAGGCAGGGGCCTCGCAGCATCCCTCGCATGCAACGCTGCCTCAACAGCTCTCCTGATCATATCCTCATCCACACCACCATGAGACTGGCCCCCTCTATGCATCTGCGCCCTCTCATACTGCGTATCATTTGTCGCCTCACTCGGTCTCACAAATCCCCCAGCCCTAAACTGAGAAACTCCCTCATAGGCATGCGTTATCCCCGCATGTCCCCACCCCATGTGTGGTTCATATCTCCGTCCAGTCTCCAATCTACCATATGACCCCTCAGGCCCTTCGGCCTCTGATACTGCATCCGCACCTGCATACCTCAGGTTCATACCACCCCTCATGCAAGCTTGTCCCAATGTGGCCCCTCTACCTGTACTCCGTACCGTTGCACCCCTCTCATTCACCACAACCACGGGCCTCTGCCCGTCACTGCCTCTATCCGTAGCCACGGCCTGTTCACTCGTGCTAGGCCGCACTGTAGGCCTCCCAACTGAACACACCGCTCCGCCTGACACACCAGATGGGCCCCTCTGAGGACCGCGGTCAACCGCCATGCGCGCATGCGCGCCATCAACATGCATACCCACGTGGGACCCAACTGCGCCACACGCTCTCCTACCAGCACCCGGACCCACAGCCATACCCATGCCAGGTAAGTGGGCCCCGCTGCTCCCTGCCTGTCCTCCTGATACCCCGCTCGCTAACCGGAGTCCCCCCAAGTTAC
>NC_069504.1:193336549-193351549 GCF_027579735.1 Bombina bombina | reverse complement strand
GAACCGTCATTCGTCGGGAAGTCGTCGGCCAGGATGGATGTTCCGCGTCGGCGGGATGAAGATGGATCCGGAAGAAAGAAGATTCACACCTACACCTGAATACTATTCAGACAACTCAGATCAAACCAGATTTTACCAAGACATACAGAAGTCTTACATAATTACCAAGCCCTAATAGATCCAGCTGACTTAGCTACTCATGTCACTAATCTTACACAAAAGGTTGACTACCTCACACAGGGTTTAAGAGAGCTTCATTTAGAGAAAATTAAGCTGAAATCCCTATTTAAAGAGACATGTTCTGCCAAGGTACTTACCACAGAACAACTGTATGAACCTCAAGTGTGTTGTCCAGATAAATTTATGGGTGACAGGAAGAAATACAGGGAGTTTAAAAATGCATGCACCCTAATGTTTTCGCTAAAACCCAAGACCTATGCCACAGAGAGTAAAAGTTTTGACCATAATCTCCTACTTAAGGGGAGAGCCCAGGGCGTAGGCGGATACCCTATATGAAAGTGATGATCCAATATTAACCTCCACTGATTCATTTTTTAACGCCATGTCTTCTCTATATGAAGATACCAACAGACAGATGACTGCAGAATCGGCTATTAGGTCCCTGAAACAACTTAAACACCCAGTTGAGGACTATATAGCTGAGTTTAAAATCTGGGCCAAGGACACCCTTTGGAATGACATAGCACTCAGAAACCAATATCGCCTTGGCCTGTCTGAGTGCCTAAAAGATGAATTGTCCAGAACTCAGATGCCTTCCGCTTTAGATGAATTAATGACCCTCACAATCACAATAGATAGGCGCATCAGAGAAAGAAGGACAGAAAAAACTTCTACTGATATGTTCCCCAAAAGACTTCATAATCCAATACCAACCACCTCACTGGCCAAGGTTACAGATGAACCCATGGATATCAGATTCATAAAGGGTCCCCTGAATCCAGAAGAAAAAATATCCAGAAGGAGAAACAATAACCTATGCATGTACAGTGCATCCTCTATGCACCTGGTTAAAGACTGTCCAATCCTAGCAAAGCAAAAACGTGGTAAGCCAAATCAACAAAAAATCACTCTCTGTAAACAAGCTGATAAATCACCTTACTGTACTCTCCCTATTATATTGCAGTGGGGCCGACATCCTATCCGGCATAATAGATTCAGGAGTATGCAGAAACTATGTTGATATATCTCTTGTGCAAAAAAATAAAATACCTATCATTAAAAAGCAATTACCCGTGTCCGTCGGTGTTATTGATGGCAACCATCTCTTAACTGGCCCCATCACGCATCAAACCAAACCGCTAATAGTCACTAGTAATTCAGAGCATAGGGAAAGTCTGATATTTGATGTGATACTTTCACCCATTTTTCCCATTATTTTAGGTCTGAATTGGTTGAAACTCCATCAACCTAATATAGATTGGAAAACCTTTACTGTCTCTTTACAATCTCCATATTGTAAGAACTCTTGTTTCACCACTACTCTTCTTCTCTCCTCTGAGATTAAAATTCCTTACCATGGATGAGTTTAACGATGTCTTTGATAAAAAGGAAGCCAAAAACCTCCCTCTGCACCGTTCCTATGATTGTCCTATAGAACTTTTACCTGGATCCACCATACCCTTCGTACATATCTATCCACTTTCAAGACCTGAACTGCAACACTTGAAGACGTATATTGACGAGAACCTAAAGAAGGGTTTTATAAGACCTTTAACCTCCCCCGCAGGAGCCGGAATCTTCTTCGTCAAAAATAAAAATGATAGCCTCCGTCCCATCATTGACTATAGTGAATTAAATAAACGGACTATCAAAAATCGATATCCGTTGTCATTAATTCCAGAACTTCTTGAAAGGTTGCAGGATGCAAAGATTTTCACCAAACTGGACCTCAGAGGTGCATACAATATAGTTAGAATTTGTCCTGTCGATGAGTGGCTGACTGCGTTCAGAACCAGATACGGCCTCTATGAATACACAGTAATGCCATTTGGGTTGTGTAATGCCCCTGCAACATTCCAGAACTTTATCAACGACATCTTTAGAGACCTGCAGGATGTGTTCATGGTTATCTATCTGGATGACATATTAATCTATTCAGAAAATCTGCAAGAACATGTAAACCATGTAAAAATAGTCCTATCTAGACTCAGAAAACACAGCCTGTATGCAAAGGCTGAAAACTGTGTATTCCACTCAGACAACATATCCTTCCATGGATATTTTATAACTCCCTCTGGAATCTACATGGATGATAACAAGATTGATACTATACTACATTGGCCAACACCAACTATGAAAAGTCCAACAAGGTTTCGCTGATATTTCTAGACCACTTCCAAATTTCACTAAACAAGATATGCCATTCATTTGAACTTCTATTTCAAAAAATACTTTTGAATATTTAAAGAAAAAATTTACATCAGCTCCCATTCTCCAGTTCCCAGACCCGGCCTTGCAGTTTGTTTTGGAGGTTGATGCCTCGGATTATGTCTTCAAGAACCTATACATCCAGTAGCCTATTTTTCAAGGGTAATGACTCCTGCAGAAATTAATTCTCCCATAGGAGAAAGAGTTATTAGCAATAAAAGTATCTCTTGAGTATTGGCGACACCTACTCGAAGGCACTGCACTCCCTATCCAAATGTTTACAGATCACAAAAACTTACAGTACTTACAAACTAATAGAACCCTGTCAGCCCGACAAGTGAGGTGGAATTTGTATTTCTCCCATTTTATTACATGATCACTGACCAGGGAAAAGTAATGGCAAAGCAGATGCTCTCTATAGAAAGGGAAAATAGGCCCCCCTCAGTATCGAATCCCAGGACTATTATCCCAGCTGAGCGAATTATCGCCACCCTGACTACTCTTACTGAATTGATACAAAGAAACCAGAAGCTAGACCCTACTTTACCAGTAGATCAGCTGACACTGGCAAACGATAGAATCTACATCCACAGCAACAAACTATATTTTCCAAAGACAATGCGTAATGATCTCCTCCAAACCATACATGAATCTCCATTAGCTGGACACCCAGGAACTCAAAAGACTCTCCATTTACTTAGAAAATCGTTTTGGTGGCCAACCATTACCAAAGACTCAATCCAATATGTACAATCTTGTCATATCTGTGTCACCTCCAAGCCTGATAGACAACATCCTTTTGGACTCCTTTTACCATTGGACATACCAGATAGACCATGGCAGGATATAGCCATGGATTTCATTGTGGAACTACCAAGATCAGAGAAAAATAACACCATAATGGCACACTTTATTCCTTATCACTGTCTACCAACAACTTCCCAAACTGCCTGCTTATTCCTGGACAACATGGTCAGATCCCCACTACTATTACTTCTGATAGAGGAACACAATTTACCTCTAGATTTTGGAGATAACTGTGTAAATCACTACATATACATCAGAGACTCAGTACGGCCTACCACCCACAGACTAATGGGCAGACTGAATAAGTGAATCAATGGCTCAAACAGCATATACATTGTTATACCAACTCACAACAGGACAAATGGACAACTTATTTATCATCTGCTGAATTTGCCTACAATAATGCTGTTCATTCTTCAACAAAAGTCTCTCCATTCTTTGCCAATTATGGGTTTGATCCAACCTTCCATTTCTTCCCTTTAATAGAAACACCATGTCCTGCAGTCAATGACCAAATTAATACTATGTCTGAGATCTTCAAAATCCTACAAACCAACATCAAAGATGCCAAGAATAGACAAAAAAGGCAGCCTCCACCATTCCCTGGGAGACCTAGACTGGCTCTCAACTAAACACCTCAAACTACATTCTCTCAGTCGGAAATTTAGTAGTTTATTCATAGGACCTTTTAAGATAATCAATATAGACAACCCCAATGTGGTGACTCTTGAACTTTCATCTACCTACAAAATACACCCTACCTTCCATGTTTCTCTCCTGAAACCTCACCGTTTTACCCATGACCTACCTACAGGTTCTGTTCCCCCATCTGATGCCATTACTTCAGAAGAGGAATTTGAGGTTGAGACTATTCTGGATTCCCAATGGTATCAATGTGTTTTTCATTAACTGGTACTTTGGACTGGTTTCAGTTCTGAGGATGATTCCTGGGAACCCTTGACAACCTTATCTGCACCTCGCTTGCTTTCCCTCTTTCACCGCAGACATCCTGATCGACCACGAACCTGATCCACTGAGTGGCTCTTTGGGAGGGGGATTATGTCAGAATTTTGTGACGAATACATGCCACATTATACACATTTAAAAGGTGGAGACTACTTCACATGCTGCCTATAAAATTACTTACCTGCTCTACCTCATTGCTTGGTAATTTTGTGTTCCATGTTATTAAAGCAGGAATTCTTCTCTGTCAAGCCTTATTCAGGGGTTCCAAAGTGACTATTTCAAGTACTAAAGCTTCTGCAAATAGGATCTAACTCTGTGTTTGCTCTCTGCCTCTAGGAATCAGAGGAATATCTACAGCCTAAAGAATTTAAGACTTTTAATCCTCTCCGTAAAAAGGACTTTCCAATTCGCTACCAGGACTTCCTGGTGGGCGTGGTTTCTCACGTTGCTCTCTCTCAAAGCCTTTCTCCCTGCATCTCAGCATATGCCGACACTTGCAGAGACACTCTGAAATCACTCGCTCAAACAACAAACCAGAGCTGCATCAACTATAGCAGTATTGCAAGTAAGCATAATCACTGTTACTAAATTGCCGGTACTCGATTTCAGGATACTCCTGGGTACGTTTATGTGGCACACACCAGTCATAGTATCCCTGAGTGAGAACTGGCATACAAACCAACCTATTACTAAATAATTTAGACCAAATAATAAAGTTGCTTGTGAATATAAAATATTAATTGTATTAACCAACCTTGTTGATATATCTTGTGCCAGAGTTAATAAAGAGTAGCTCTAGCTATTACTTACAAAGGAAATCTTGAATTGGAGTGTTATCTATTCATAAACTAGACATTAACACTTCACACTACCAAGTCAGCAGTTGACTCAGATCAAACCAGATTTTACCAAGATATACAGAAGTCTTACACTACCTAGCAATTGTACAATAAACATTAAGTACAAATATGTATTGTGCTACTACTATTTTCTGTGACTTTTATAAGTAGCAAAATGTAATAACATTCTATCTCATGGTTAAGTGAGTCTTCAAAAAAAGTTCTTCTATGTTACATCTAAGATAAGAATTCAACCAATAATGTTATTGAATGTTGTGGAATGAACCACTATCTTTGCATACACATGGACTCTCACACATTCAAGCGAACGCACACACAACCACCAATAAACACACCCACACAAAACCATACCCAAACACAGCCACATCCACCCTCAAACACATGAAAGCAAACACACACACAAACACACAACCACCAATAAACACACCCACACAAAACCATACCCACACACAGCCCCATCCACCATCAAACACACCTATACCCACACACAACCATCCACAAACACACCTATACCCCCCACACATGCAAACACACTTATACACACACACAAAAACAATTATACACACACATAACCACCCACAGATACACCTATACCCACACACAACCACCCACACAACACACACCATACACACAAACACACACAACCACCCACAAAAAAAACACCTATATACACACAAACACACTTATACACACACAGAAACACACTTATTCACACACACAGACACACACACTTAACCAGACACAGACACACATATACCCCCCACCCACACACACACCTATACCCACACACACACACACACACACAACCACACCCACACAAAACCATACCCACACACACACCCACCCACCCACCCACCCACAAACTTACCTACACCCACAATCAACCCACCCACACAAAATCCGCTAGAATTAAACTGAAAAACAATATTTCTGTATTTGGGACTTACTATTTTAAACATATTTTTATGAGTCATATACCAAGCAAGCTGGTGTGTTATGTCAGCAATCTGTTTTTAAAATATGTGTTATAATTCTTCCAAAACAGTCAGTAGTAAACCATAATGCTAGGATTTGCAAATATGACATGGATTTCCCAATCAGCAGTAATATTTTTAAAGTAAAACATTTGTAAATGAGTCTCCCACTACATTAATAAATAACTTCTAAGATTAGATAGTCATGGGTTTAATTATCCAAAAAAAAAAAAAAAAATCTAGTGTTTGATAATTATTGTTATACTTGTGATTCATTGTCACATTCTTCTTATTAATCACGGCCCAGGGCTTTATGAAAAAGGGTCGGGTTTAGCGCAGCTCTCCAGCCCTCTAGAGATAAGTAGAACGATAGAGGGGAAATTTTTCATCTGTAGCAAAGGAACGTTTACATTTGTGTAATGAAAATGAAAGTAAATGTTCCACGAATATTCAGTATTAGTTTAATTTAAACGAAACATCTACCGAATAGTACAGCAGATGAATATTTGAGGAAACTAATTTCTCTGAATATTCATTCCGAATATGCTGCACATATCTTATTAGTGCTATGTCAAAGGGCCATTAAATACAGTAGAATTGCATAATCAAAAAGATCATAATAAAAAGACACATTTTAAACTTTGGCCAATCAAAGACTCATATATGTATACACTATGAAATTTTGCACATGGTAAGTGGTAGTTGGTCACTCTGAATGTGTGCATATAAAAATGATTGCAAAGTCTTCTAAAACTGTTTGCTCTGTCTGAATCATAAAAGTTTAATTTTTACTTTAGTGTTTCTTTAATAGCTACCGCTGAGTCACTTAAAATGTCAACATAATTACATATTATGAAAAAAGGGAGAAAATTACCAATGGCACTACACATTAACAATTTGCCTGTGTCCCCTGTATTCTCTAATATAAAGTGTGAGATTAGTCACATTAATCAAGTAGAGGAGAGTTGGTGCTATGTAGTAAGAGAATGCATAAACAGACTACAAGATAGGCTGAGTTTAGCCGTATCTAGAAAAAGACTACATATATAGCACTCGGGGGAATTACTCTATTGGATCAAATTGAGATAACATAGAGATAGTCCAAACAAGGGTGTGCAAAAACAAGGACAAAATTGTAGGTTATAACTATTATGGATTAAAAATTAACTTTTATTAGAGGCAAAATAAAATTGGAAAACACACACTTAAAATCACACTCAGGAGCCTTGAGATTCTTGTAATCTTATTCAGATTATGTAATACTGGGTATAGCAGATATGTATCACCACTAATATAATTAATATGTAGTATTAAGACCAACAACAACAGTACATATTATGTACATTGTTTGTTGGGTATATCTTGTGAAGTGGGTTAATATATCACTGCTAGTGGGTTAACAAATATATTCTCCTTTGTAAAGTAGGAGAAATAATTGGGACTTTATGTTAGAATCCCCTCCAGGCTATATTATCATTTATTTGTATCAGAGTAGGTGTGAATATACAGCTCTGGTTCAAAAAGTTAGCATACGAGTGAAAGACTTAAACACGTTAACTTCAGGACTTTGGGATACTGGGGACCAATTTAGCTTCTTCTCTCCAAAGACTTCTATGGAGAGTACTACAAAAAAAACCTAACATTTTTTGCTTACCCTACACCGCGCTAGACCAACTGCGCTAAATCCAAAATGAATTAGGAATATTTGAAATTCCTATCGCCTAGATTACGAGTTTGGCGTTAGCCTTAAAAAAGCAGCGTTGAGAGGTCCCAACGCTGCTTTTTAAAGCCCGCTGGTATTACGAGTTAGGCAGGAAAGGGTCTACCTCTCACTTTTATTCCGGGACTCGAGGCTACCGCAAATCCCCTTACGTCAATTGCGTATCCTATCTTTTCTATGGGATTTGCCTAACGCTGGTATTACGAGTCTTGGAAGAAGTGAGCGGTAGACCCTCTCCAGGCAAGACTCCTACCGCATTAAAAAGTCAATAGTTAAGAGTTTATGGGCTAACGCCGGAACATAAAACTCTTAACTAAAGTGCTAACAAGTACACTAACACCCATAAACTACCTATTAACCCCTAAACCGAGGCCCCCCACATCGCAAACACTATAATAAATATTTTTAACCCCTTGAAGACCTCCGGCATGGAACATCCTTCTAGGCCGACCGACTAACGATGAATGAATATTCCTTTAAATTACGTCATCCAAGATGGCGTCCCTCGAATTCCGATTGGCTGATAGGATTCTATCAGCCAATCGGAATTAAGGTAGGAAAAATCCGATTGGTTGATTGGATCAGCCAATAGAATGCGAGGTCAATTCTATTGGCTGATCCAATCAGCCAATCGGATAGAACTTCAATCGGATTGGCTGATAGCATCAACCAATTGGATTTTTCCTACTTTAATTCCGATTGGCTGATCGAATCCTATCAGCCAATCGGAATTCGAGGGACGCCATCTTGGATGACGTCATTTAAAGGAATATTCATTCGTCGTTAGTCGTCGGCCTAGAAGGATGTTCCGTGCCGGAGGTCTTCAAGATGGAGCCGTTTCTCGTCGGATGGATGAAGATAGAAGATGCCGCTTGGATGAAGCCTTCTCCCGGTCCGGATGTCCTCTTCTGCCCGGATAGGATGAAGACTTCTGCCGGTCTGGATGTCCTCTTCTGGCCCATCGGATGAAGACTTCTGGACGGATCGGATGACCACTGGTGCCCTGCTGGGTGAAGACGGCTCAAGGTAGGGTGATCTTCAATGGGGTAGTGTTAGTTTTTTTTTAAGGGTGCATTGGGTGGGTTTTAGAGTAGGGGTGTGTGGGTGGTGGGTTGTAATGTTGGGGGGGTATTGTATTCTTTTTTCTACAGGTAAAAGGGCTGATTACTTTGGGGCAATGCCCCGCAAAAGGCCCTTTTAAGGGCTATTTGTAATTTAGTGTAGGGTAGGGAATTTTATTATTTTGGGGGGCTTTTCTATTTATTAGGGGATTAGACTAGGTGTAATTAGTTTAAAATATTGTAATTTCTTTTGTATTTTCTGTAATTTAGTGTTTTCTTTTTTTCTTAATTTAGTTTATTTAATTTAATTGTATTTAAAATTGTAGGTAGTTTAGGTTATTAATTTAATTATAGAGTAGTGTTAGGTATAATTGTAACTTAGGTTAGGGTTTATTTTTCAGGTATATTTGTATTTATTTTATCTAGGTAGTTATTAAATAGTTAATAACTATTTAATAACTATTCTACCTAGGTTAAAATAAATACAAAGTTGCCTGTAAAATAAAATATAATCTTAAAATAGCTACAATGTAACTATTAGTTATATAGTAGCTATATTAGGGTTTATTTTATTAGGTAAGCATTTAATTTTAAAAAGGAATAATTTATTTAATCTATAGTAATTTTTAATTAGATTATTAAAAATAGATTTAAGTTAGGGGGTGTTAGGGTTAGACTTAGGTTTAGGGGTTAATACATTTAATATAGTAGCAGCGACATTGGGGGCCGCAGATTAGGGGTTAATAATTGTAGGTAGGTGGCGGCGATGTTAGGGACGGCATATTAGGGGTTAATAACAAATTTTATAGAGTTTGCGAGGCGGGAGTGCGGCGGTTTAGGGGTTAATACATTTATTATAGTGTCGGCGATGTCCGGTTGGAATGTTAGGGGTTAATAATTGTAGGTAGGTGGCGCGACGTTGGGGGTGGCAGATTAGGGGTTAATAAATATAATGTAGGTGTCGGCGATGTTAGGGGCAGCAGATTAGGGTTCATAGGTATAGTATAGGTGGCGGCGGTGTCTGGAGCGGCAGATTAGGGGTTAATAATATAATGCAGGTGGCGAGGGATGTCGGGGGCGGCAGATTAGGGGTTAATAAGTGTAAGGTTAGGGGTGTTTAGACTCGGGGTTCATGTTAGGGTGTTAGGTGTAGACTTAGAAAGTATTTTCCCATAGGAAACAATGGGGCTGCGTTAGGAGCTGAACGATGCTTTTTTGCAGGTGTTAGGTTTTTTTCAGCCGTCCTCAGCCCCATTGTTTCCTGATGGGGAGATCGTGCACAAGCACATTTTAGCCAGCTTACCACTACCGTAAGCAACGCTGGTATTACAGTGAGAAGTGGCGCTAAATTTGCTCAACGCTCACTTTTCTGAGGCTAACGCAGCCATTCAGAAAACTTGTAATACCAGTGTTGTTTAAAGTGAGCGCTGGAAAAAAAAGGCTTGTTAGCAACGCACGGCTTTACCAACAAAACTCGTAATCTAGCCGAATGTTTTTTAAATAGAAGAAATTTTCTTTTTATTATATATCTATACCTATATATCTATATGAATATGTGCAAATACAGATATATATATATATATATTGTGTGTGTGTATAAATATATATATATATAATATATATATATATAAATCAAAAGAAAAACATTTTCTTGGGGAAGAACATAGTATTGTCAATATTCAAAACACATTAAAATTGTTGAAAAATTCTATAGCATGTTTCAAGGTTATATATATATATATACATACACACACACACACACACACACACATGGTTTTTAAAGCCCCAGAAGAATTCCACTGTGGCACAACAGGAATTAACTTGCTCCTCCCGTAAGAGGCTACTTTACCTTATATCGATTGCGGTAATCCTGAGAAAGTAGATTTACCTAGGCGAATTCTAGTCCCCAAATTGACTTGCTGTATTATATACATCTATTTGTTTTTTGGTCAACCCAAGTCCACTGAGATTAGCACTGATCACCTACTTCCTACTACCATTTGCACTTTAGGTCCCAACGCTGCTTTTCACGTCCGCTGGTATTACGAGTCTGGCAGGTACAGGTGCAAGCCGCTCACTTTTCTTCCGCGACTCGAGCTTACCCGCAAATCCCCTTACGTCTATTTGCATATCCTATCTTTTAAATGGGATTTGCCTAACGCTGGTATTACAAGTCTTGGAAGAAGTGAGCGGTAGACCCTCTCCTGTCAAGACTCCTACCCGCATTTAAAAGTCAGTAGTTAAGAGTTTTATGGGCTAACGCGTAACAAAAAACTCCTTAACTAAAGTGCTAAAAAGTACACCAACACCCATAAACTACCTATTAACCCCTAAACTGAGACCCCCCCCACATCGGAAACACTTTAATAAATATATTAACCCCTAATCTGCCACCCGCCTCACAAACACTAGTTACATTTTTATTAACCCCTAATCTGCCGTCCCTAACATCGCCGCCACCTACCTACATTTATTAACCCCTAATCTGCCACCCCCAATGTCGCCACTACTATATTAAAGGTATTAACCCCTAAACCTAAGTCTAAAACCTAACCCTAACCCCCCTAACTTAAATATAATTTAAAATAATCTAAATAAAAATTACTACAATTAATTAAATTAATCCTATTTAAAACGAAATACTTACCTATAAAATAAACCCTAAGCTAGCTACAATATAACTAATAGTTACATTGTAGCTAGCATACGGCTAGATTTAGAGTTCTTCGGCCAAAGGGGTGCGTTAGCTACGCGTGCTTTTTCCCCCCGCACCTTTTAAATACCGCTGTATTTAGAGCTCACAGAATGGCTGTGTTTTCAGTGCGTTAGGCTCCAAAAAGGGAGCGTAGAGCATAATTTAAACGCCACTGCAACTCTAAATTCCAGCGGTGCTTACGGACGCGGCCAGCTTCAAAAACGTGCTCGTGCACGATTCCCCCATAGAAAACAATGGGGCCATTTGAGCTGAAAAAAAACCTAACGCCTGCAAAAAAGCAGCGTTCAGCTCCTAACGCAGCCCCAATTGTTTTCTATGGGGAAACACTTCCTACGTTTGCACCTAACACTCTAACATGTACCCCGAGTCTAAACACCCCTAACCTTACACTTATTAACCCCTATTCTGCCGCCCCCGCTATCGCTGACACCTGCATATTTTTTTTAACCCCTAATCTGCCGCTCCGTAAACGCCGCTACCTACATTATCCCTATGTACCCCCTAATCTGCTGCCCCTAACACCGCCGACCCCTATATTATATTTATTAACCCCTAATCTGCCCCCCCACAACGTCGCCTCCACCTACCTACAATAATTAACCCCTAATCTGCCGACCGAACCGCACCGCTACTATAATAAATGTATTAACCCCTAATCCGCCTCACTCCCGCCTCAATAACCCTATAATAAATAGTATTAACCCCTAATCTGCCTCCCTAACATCGCCGACACCTAACTTCAAACATTAACCCCTAATCTGCCGACCGGAGCTCACCGCTATTCTAATAAATTTTTTAACCCCTAAAGCTAAGTCTAACCCTAACCCTAACACCCCCCTAAGTTAAATATAATTTAAATCTAACGAAATAAATTAACTATTATTAAATAACTTATTCCTATTTAAAGCTAGAATACTTACCTGTAAAATAAACCCTAATATAGCTACAATATAAATTATAATTATATTGTAGCTATTTTAGGATTAATATTTATTTTACAGGCCAACTTTGTAATTATATTAACCAGGTACAATAGCTATTAAATAGTTAATAACTATTTAATAGTTACCTAGTTAAAATAATTACAAAATTACCTGTAAAATAAATCCTAACCTAAGTTACAATTAAACCTAACACTACACTATCAATAAATTAATTAAATAAAATACCTACAATTATCTACAATTAAACCTAACACTACACTATTAATAAATTAATTAAATACAATACCTACAAATAACTACAATTAAATAAACTAACTAAAGTACAAAAATAAAAAAGAACTAAGTTACAAAAAATAAAAAAATATTTACAAACATTAGAAAAATATTACAACAATTTTAAACTAATTACACCTACTCTAAGCCCCCTATAATATAACAAAGACCCCCAAAAATAAAAAAATGCTCCTACCCTATTCTAAATGAAGAAAAGTTCAAAGCTCTTTTACCTTACCACCCTTAAAAGGACCTTTGTGGGGCATGCCCCAAATAATTCAGCTCTTTTGCTGTAAAAAAAAACATACAATACCCCCCCCAACATTACAACCCACCACCCACATACCCCTAATCTAACCCAAACCCCCCTTAAATAACCTAACACTAAGCCCCTGAAGATCTCCCTACCTTGTCTTCACCTCACCGGGTTCAGCGATCGGTCCAGAAGAGGGTCCGAAGTCTTGATCCAAGCGGCGGTCTGAAGAACTCCATCATCGGGCTGAAGTCGGAAGTCCATCATCGGGATGAAGTTTTCTATCAAGCCGCATCTTCAATCTTCTTTCTTCCGGAGCGGAGCCACTTCTTCCCAGCCTGACGCGGATCCAACCTCTTCAAAGCGACGCCTACTCGCCGAATGACGGTTCTTCAAATGACGTCATCCAAGATGGCGTCCCTCGATTCTGATTGGCTGATAGGATTCTATCAGCCAATCGGAATAAAGGTTGGAATATTCTGATTGGGCTGATGGAATCAGCCAATCAGAATCAAGTTCAATCCGATTGGCTGATCCATCAGCCAATCAGATTGAGCTCCGCATTCTATTGGCTGTTGCCGATCAGCCAATAGAATGCGAGCTCAATCTGATTGGCTGATCGGATCAGCCAATCGGATTGAACTTGATTCTGATTGGCTTGATTCCATCAGCCAATCAGAATTTTCCTACCTTAATTCCGATTGGCTGATAGAATCCTATCAGCCAATCGGAATTCCGAGGGGATGCCATCTTGGATGACGTCCCTTAAAGGAACCTTCATTCTCAGTTGGACATCTGAAGAAGAAGATTGATCCGTGCTGGAGGTCTTCACGATGGAGCCGTTCCTCATCGGATGAAGATAGAAGATGCCCGCTTGGATCAAGATGGTTGCCGGTCCGGATCTCCTCTTCTTCCCGGATAGGATGAAGACTTTGGAGCCTCTTCTGGACCTCTTCAGCCGCCGGATTATGGATCGCCAGCCCCGCTTGGGCTTGGATGAAGATTTCGGAGCCAGGACGGATCGGTGTGATACCCGGCGAGGTGAAGATAAGGTAGGATGATCTTCAGGGGCTTAGTGTTAGGTTTATTTAAGGGGGGTTTGGTTAGATTAGGGGTATGTGGGTGGTGTGTTTTAATGTTGGGGGGGTATTGGTATGTGTTTTTTACAGGCAAAAGAGCTGAATTCTTTGGGGCATGCCCCACAAAAAGGTCCTTTTAAGGGGCTGGTAAGGTAAAAGAGCTTTGAACTTTTTTATTTTAGAATAGGGTAGGGCATTTTTTTTATTTTGGGGGCTTTGTTATTTTATTAGGGGGCTTAGAGTAGGTGTAATTAGTTTAAAATTGTTGTAATCTTTTTCTTATGTTTGTAAATATTTTTTTATTTTTTGTAACTTAGTTCTTTTTTATTTTTTGTACTTTAGTTAGTTTATTTAAATGTATTTATTTGTAGGTATTGTATTTAATTAATTTATTGATAGTGTAGTGTTAGGTTTAATTGTAGGTAATTGGAGGTATTTTATTTAATTAATTTATTGATAGTGTAGTGTTAGGTTTAATTGTAACTTAGGTTAGGATTTATTTTACAGGTAATTTTGTAATTATTTTAACTAGGTAACTATTAAATAGTTATTAACTATTTAATAGCTATTGTACCTGGTTAAAATAATTACGAAGTTACCTGTAAAATAAATATAATCCTAAATAGCTACAATATAATTATAATTTATATTGTAGCTATATTAGGGGTTTATTTTACAGGTAAGTATTTAGCTTTAAATAGGAATAATTTATTTAATAATAGTTAATTTATTTCGTTAGATTTAAATTATATTTAAGTTAGGGGGTGTTAGGGTTAGGGTTAGAATTAACTTTAGGGGTTAAAAAATTTATTAGAATAGCGGTGAGCTCCGGTCGGCAGATTAGGGGTTAATGCTTGAAGTTAGGTGTCGGCGATGTTAGGGAGGGCAGATTAGGGGTTAATACTATTTATTATAGGGTTATTGAGGCGCGAGTGAGGCGGATTAGGGGTTAATAAGTG